>NC_092778.1:59665144-59910144 GCF_047496795.1 Chiloscyllium punctatum | reverse complement strand
TTGGAAGGAGACGTTGTTAAGGTTGAAGACCAGTTCGGCCAGGCGGGTGAGGGTGTCGGTGGAAGGGTACTGGTTGGGATGGTGTGAGAGGAAGAAACAGAGGGCTCAGAGACCTTTGTCGTGGAGGATTGATGTGTACAGGGAATGGATATCTATGGTGAAGCTGAGGTAAAGGGGGACAGGGAATCGGAAATCTTGGAGGAGGTGAAGAGCGTGGGTGGTGTCCCAAGCGTAAGAGGGGAGTTTCTGGGCTAAGGGGGACAGGACGGTATCAAGGTATGCAGAGGTGAGTTGAGTGGGACAGGAACAGGCTGAGCCAATGGGTTGACTGGGGAAGTCAGGTTTATGAATCTTGGGTAGGAGGTAGAGTCGGGCAGTGTGGGGTGCGTGGACAATAAGGTTGGAAGGTGTGAGTGGGAGATCCCCATAGGTGATTAGGTTGTGGGATGGTCTGGGAGATGGAGGTGATGGGAGGTGAGGTCATGGTCAAGGGGGTGGTAGGAGGAGGTATCTGCGAGTTGGTGCTTACCTGGATATGATGGTTCTTGAAGGTAATGGTGAGTCACGTTCTTGAACAGCTGCAGTCTTTGGACTGGAGGGGGATAGCCACAGCGTTGCCAGGAGAAGAATTCCAGGATTTTGACCCAGTGACAATGAAGGAATGGTGATCGGAATGATGGGTAACTTGGGGGGAATGGGGGGAACCGGCAACTCTAGATCTTAGCATGAATCTGCTATTCTTGTCCTTCCCCTGAAGTTGAACATCGATGCAGTGAAGGAAAAGGTGGGGGTTGGTGCCGGTGTAGCTATGGAAGACGGACTGTTCCACGTAACCAACAAAGAGGCTGGGGCCCAAGTGGGTGCCTATGGCTACCCCTTTGGTTTGTAGGAAGTGGGAGGATTTGAAGGATCTTTTTCTGTTAATACACTGGGGCGAGTTAAACTCAGCCATTTCAATACAAAACCACAGTCTTCAGTTTATGATCCACTTTAATATCGACGCTGTCGACCACCAGTATTCTTTCATTTACGCAATCAGTAAGCGTTCAATTTACATGCAGACACAAAGTGAAACACAATGTCAAGGTGCATCATAGAGATGTACAGCACAGAAACAGACCCTTCGGTCCAACCTGTCCATGCCGACCAGATATCCCAACCCAATTTAGTCCCACCTGCTAGCACTCAGCCCATATGTCTCCAAACCCATCCAAATGCCTTTTAAATGTTGCAATTGTACCAGCTTTTACGACTTCCCCTGGCAGCTCATTCCATACACGTACCACCCTCTGAGTGAAAAGGTTGCCCCTTAGATCTCTTTATATCTTTCCCCTCTCACCCTAAACCTCTGCCCTCTAGTTCTGGACTCCCCCCACCCCAGGGAAGAGACTTTGTCTATTTATCCTATCCATGCCCCTCATGATTTTATAAACCTCTATAAGGTCACCCCTCAACCTCCGACGCTCCAGGGAAAACAGCCCCAGCCTATTCAGCCTCTCCCTATAGCTCAAATCCTCCAACCCTGGCAACATCCTTGTCAATCTTTTCTGAACCCTTTCAGGTTTCACGACATCCTTCCGATAGGAGGGTG
Source organism: Chiloscyllium punctatum (assembly GCF_047496795.1). Lineage (NCBI taxonomy): Eukaryota > Metazoa > Chordata > Chondrichthyes > Orectolobiformes > Hemiscylliidae > Chiloscyllium > Chiloscyllium punctatum. The sequence goes on along the minus strand of NC_092778.1, from coordinate 59,908,553 downwards.
ACCAGAATTGCGTGCAATATTCCAAGAGTGGCCTCAGAATCCAAGTGTGGATTGTTTAAACTAAGATGCATGAGCGCACAGTAAAGATTTGGAATCCACAACTAATAGTATATTCTTCAGGATGCTGATGCTGGCTATGTGGATCAGGATTAGTCTGAGAACCAGAACTCTGCGGCAAGCAGTTATTTACAAAACCGAAACCTTACATTTCACCAACAAATCCCCAAACGTCTGCAGCAACTGACTTACAGCTTACTGCCAGAGTTTGGTTTAGGACACACTGAAAGATCCCACACAGAGAAATCCATGAGTAAGCAGCTGCTGCCTTTCAGCATGTCCTCGCTGACTAACGCTACGTAAGGATAGAGCAGTTGGATCAGGTTGATGCTCCTGATTCCAGACTAACCATCATCTCAATGCTGCCGCTAACGTTCCTTTGGGCCCTAGGTCTCTCTGTTCAACAACATTCCCTAGGGCCCTACCATTAACTGCGTAAGCCCTGCCCTGGTTTATCTTTCCAACACCTTGAATTTATTTAAACTCATGGATAGGGTGAATACACTCAGTCTTTTTCCCAGGGTTGGGGAATCAAGGACTAGAGGGCACGAGTTTAAGGTTAAAGGGGAAAGAATAAAAGGGAGGGGGAACTTTTTTACACAGAGGGTGGGACACATATGGAATGAGCTGCCAGTGGAAGTGGCTGAGGCAGGTACATTAACAATATTTAAAAGGCAATTGGACAAATACATGGATAGGAAAGGATTAGAAGGATATGGGCCAAGTGCAGGGAAATGGGGTTAGTGTGGATGGACATTTTGGTCAGTACGGACCAGTTTGAGCCAAAGGGCCTGTCTCCATGACTCTAAATACTGGATTAGTGGTGCTGGAAGAGCACAGCAGTTCAGGCAGCATCCAACGAGCAGCGAAATCAACGTTTCGGGCAAAAGCCCTTCATCAGGAATAAAGGCAGTGAGCCTGAAGCATGGAGAGATAAGCTAGAGGAGGGTGGGGGTGGGGAGAAAGTAGCATAGAGTACAATGGGTGAGTGGGGGAGGGGATGAAGGTGATAGGTCAAGGAGGAGAGGGTGGAGTGGATAGGTGGAAAAGAAGATAGGCAGGTCGGACAAGTCAAGAAGACAGTAACTGAGCTGGAAGTTTGAAACTAGGATGAGGTGGGGAAGGGGAAATGAGGAAGCTGTTGAAGTCCACATTGATGCCCTGGGGTTGAAGTGTTCCGAGGCGGAAGATGAGGCGTTCTTCCTCCAGGCGTCTGGTGGTGAGGGAGCGGCGGTGAAGGAGGCCCAGGACCTCCATGTCCTCGGCAGAGTGGGAGGGGGAGTTGAAATGTTGGGCCACGGGGCGGTTTGGTTGATTGGTGCGGGTGTCCCGGAGATGTTTCCTAAAGCGCTCTGCTAGGAGGCGTCCAGTTTCCCCAATGTAGAGGAGACCGCATCGGGAGCAACGGATACAATATATGATATTAGTGGATGTGCAGGTGAAACTTTGATGGATGTGGAAGGCTCCTTTAGGGCCTTGGATAGAGGTGAGGGAGGAGGTGTGGGCACAGGTTTTACAGTTCCTGCGGTGGCAGGGGAAAGTGCCAGGATTGGAGGGTGGGTCGTAGGGGGGTGTGGACCTCCTCCCTCACCTCTATCCAAGGCCCTAAAGGAGCCTTCCACATCCATCAAAGTTTCACCTGCACATCCACCAATATCATTTATTGTATCCGTTGCTCCCGATGTGGTCTCCTCTACATTGGGGAGACTGGACGCCTCCTAGCAGAGCGCTTTAGGGAACATCTCCGAGACACCCGCACCAATCAACCAAACCGCCCCGTGGCCCAACATTTCAACTCCCCCTCCCACTCTGCCGAGGACATGGAGGTCCTGGGCCTCCTTCACCGCCGCTCCCTCACCACCAGACGCCTGGAGGAAGAACGCCTCATCTTCCACCTCGGAACACTTCAACCCCAGGGCATCAATGTGGACTTCAACAGCTTCCTCATTTCCCCTTCCCCCACCTCATCCTAGTTTCAAACTTCCAGCTCAGTTACTGTCTCCTTGACTTGTCCGACCTGCCTATCTTCTTTTCCACCTATCCACTCACCCTCTCCTCCTTGACCTATCACCTTCATCTCCTCCCCCACTCACCCATTGTTCTCTATGCTACTCTCTCCCCACCCCCACCCTCCTCTAGCTTATCTCTCCATGCTTCAGGCTCACTGCCTTTATTCCTGATGAAGGGCTTTTGCCTGAAACGTTGATTTCGCTGCTCGTTGGATGCTGCCTGAACTGCTGTGCTCTTCCAGCACCACTAATCCAGTATTTGGTTTTCAGCATCTGCAGTCATTGTTTTTACCTCCATGACTCTAAACTCCATCTGCTGCTCCTTGGTCCATTAGGCATGGTTGCTCAAGATCATGAGGTAATCTTCAATAGCCTTCTCCACTACACCGCTAATGTTGGTGTCATCTACAAACGGACGAACCATGCCTCCTAAATTCTCATCCAAAATAATTTATGTAAATGATGAACAACAGTGGACCCAGCACTGATCCTTGTGGCACTCCAGTCATAGGCCTCCAGTCAGAAAAGCAACTCCTCCACCACCACCCTCTGTCTCCTAATGTCAAGCCAATTTTGTACCCAATTGGCTGGCCTCTGTGATCTAACTTTACCAACCAATCTATTAGAGTCATAGAGGTGTACAGCACGGAAACAGACCCTTCGGTCCAACTCATCCAGGCTGACCAGATATCCCAACCTAATCTAGTCCCAGTTGCCAGCATTTGGCCCATATCCAGATGCCTTTAAAATGCTGTAATTGTACCAGCCTCCACCACTTCCTCTGGCAGCTCATTCCAAACACACACCACCCTTAGCGTGTGTAAATTAAACAAATATAGAGGCCGAAACATCTTCACCAATCTTGCCCTCATCAGCTCTTACACAAACAGGAAGTAAGAGTAGGCCATTCTGCCCTTTGTGCCTGCTTTACCACTCAATAAGATTGTGGCTGATCTGATTTTAACGCCAACTCCACATTCCGGCATAACCCTTCCCCCGATAATCTTTCAGCCTCTTTGTCACCAAGAATATCCCCGCCTTAAAGATATTTAAAAATTCTGCATCCCCTGCCTTTTGAGGAAGGGGATTACAAAGACTCACAATCCTCTGAGGCAAAATAAGTGTTTTCGAATCTCTGTTATAAATGGGAGGCCCCTCATTTGTAAGTAGTGGCCTCTAGTTCTGGATTCTCCTACATCCACCCTGTCAAACCCCCTCAGGATCTTGTTGGTTTCAGTTCATTCACTTCCTCTAAACCTCAGAAGATATAGGGCCAACCAGTTCAGTTTTCTCTCAAATTTGGGACAAAAAGATACCAAAAAGCCTCTTTGCTAATCCCACGCCAATGAGGGCGTGAATATTGAGCTGCCTGTAGGGGCAGCACAGTGGCTCAGTGGTTAGTACTGCTGCCTCACAGTGCCAGGGTCCCCCAGGTTCTATTCCAGCCTCAGGTAACTGTCAGTGTGGAGTTTGCACATTCTCCCTGTGTCTGCGTGGGTTTCTTAGGCGTCCACTCTACACGCCTTAGAAATTTAGCAGCAGGACCAATGCTTGCACTGATTGGTCACAGGTCTTCCCATTGATAAAATTTATATGATTAGCATGCTGTCCTTGTACATGATAATCAGATGCAGGATGTGCCAATCTCTCCCTTGATGGTTTCCTTGAATCGACCGTACACTTATCACTTGAGAAGATAGTGGCTGATGCATTCTGGGTGATGGCTTGGTCACAGAGGACAAAGCTGATAATCTGATAACTGCTCTGAATGCAGATTTGCCGATTAAACCCCTGATGCAGAGCACTGTAGCTATGGCAACTCAAAGTCAAGCACTATAATGCGCATCCTGCAATTCCATGAGATTTTGTTGCTGTCCAATGGGCTGAAACGATGGAATACATCAACTGTAGCAGGTATAGTAAAATGTTTTATACAAAACGGTGCGAATGACGTAGATTCCATTAGGTTTGAGTGAGATTCAGCTCCTGAATAAGTCAAACAGGCATCATCAAGGCTGGTGTAGAGGCATCCAATGTTCAATGGCTACAGATTTTATGCAGCTTGAGGTCAAATGTTAGAGAAGCCTCTTGCTCATAACGAAATGTAGGCAGAAAGGTTTATTTGGTACTGTTACCATCATCACTTTTAACCCGACAGTGTACTGAAAGATTAGCCAATTGGATTACATCTGGTGGACATCCAATTATTACTTCCCTGATCGTTCATTTAATCAAAAGCCACTTGAGCTCCCTGAGGGAGGGGAGGGTGAGGATGGTGATGGAGTGGAGGGGCCTGTGCCCTGTGAGGGAGGGGAGGGTGAGGATGGTGATGGAGTGGAGGGGCCTGTGCCCTGTGAGGGAGGGGAGGGTGAGGATGGTGATGGAGTGGAGGGGCCTGTGCTCTTTGAGGGAGGGGAGGGTGAGGATGGTGATGGAGTGGAGGGGCCTGTGCTCTGTGGGGGAGGGGAGGGTGAGGATGGTGATGGAGTGGAGGGGCCTGTGCTCTTTGAGGGAGGGGAGGGTGAGGATGGTGATGGAGTGGAGGGGCCTGTGCTCTTTGAGGGAGGGGAGGGTGAGGATGGTGATGGAGTGGAGGGGCCTGTGCTCTGTGGGGGAGGGGAGGGTGAGGATGGTGATGGAGTGGAGGGGCCTGTGCTCTGTGGGGGAGGGGAGGGTGAGGATGGTGATGGAGTGGAGGGGCCTGTGCTCTTTGAGGGAGGGGAGGGTGAGGATGGTGATGGAGTGGAGGGGCCTGTGCTCTGTGGGGGAGGGGAGGGTGAGGATGGTGATGGAGTGGAGGGGCCTGTGCTCTCTGAGGGAGGGAGGGCTAGCACTGGTTCTTAAGCATGTGTTAGCTTTCAGTACTGGGAGGGATTAAAAAATGCTTTAAAAATGAGTTGGTTTTGTTCAAATGTGTAAGCTGCATTGTGTTCCTAGTCACAGATGAAATACAGAAAAGGAACATTTTTAAAAATATAGAGAATGGATTCCTTTTTTTTAAAATAAAAACAAAGGCATGATTAAGGCTTTGGTTAAAAATCAGTGGAGAGGATATTTTAAAGTGGAAAATTGACCTCTTTTGTATGTGGTAAAAATGGACTGAGATGGTCTCAATGACAATGAATTCTGGGATTGGATTTTGTATTTTCCCACCACTTCCTGTTTCACTTGATCAGGAACTCATTGGGAAAGGGACCTTTCATTGCTTTATGAATTCAAATGAATAGAGCTGAATTAAACTTTGCAAGACTAGTCCAGCACCGGATCGTTTGATCTTCCATCACAGACACTTAACTTCTCACACTCTGGTCATACAGCCATCTTAACGGTGACAAGAGTTCATTAACATCAAAATTGGTGCAAGTGTATTTTTTAAAATTTTTAACCCTCAGCCTCTCTGTAAGGATGTCTTGAGGTCAGGGGCCACATAGACTCTTGTCCATTAAAAGGAACAGTACATTGAAAAGATTGAGAAACAAGGCAAAGTTACCATAGTCAGATCAGACCATAGGGCTGCTCTCCTGTTAGAAACAGATGACTGGTGGTGGTTTACCACACGTTAGGTGAGGGGAGAGGTTGAGAAGGAGAGTCCTTTGTGGTAACCTGAAGGTGGCTCAGTGGCTAGCACTGCTGCCTCACAGCACCAGGGATGTAGGTTCAATTCCACCCTCAGGTGACTGTCTGTGTCTGAGGTTTGCGCATTCTCCCTGGGTCTGCTTTGGGTTCCTCTCACAGTCCAAAGATTAGGTAGCTTGGCCATTCTAAATTACCCACAGTGTACAGACAAGGTGAGTTGGCCATGGGAAATGCAGGGTTACAGGAATAGAGTGGTGGATCTGGATGGGCTGCTCGTCAGGGGGTTGGTGCAGACTCAATAGGCCGAATGGGCTGTAAGGAATCTACAATATTCTCAGCTGCTGCAGGAATTGAGCCCACACTGTTGGCATCGCTTACCTTTGCAAATCAGTTGTCCAGCCAACTGAGCTAACCTACCCGCTTGCAAAACAATAGAATACTAGATGAATGCTTTGTGCACTGTTTCCACGTTCTCACTCCGCAACTAGCACCCTGCCTGTCTCTGTTTGGTTTGCTTTTATGAATCACATTTTTGTTGTCAGCAAACGCAGCCAGTAACTTAATTGATGCAAAGCATTCTGAAGGTGTGAGAGTGAAGCAATGTGATGGAGTTAATTAAAAACAAAATACTGCAGATGTAGGAGATGGCAAATAAAAACGGAAAATACTGGTGAAATCTTCAAACTGATCCAAAGAAGAATTGGATAGCACTCCAACCGATAACCTCTGCCAGAGGAAGGATGCTGTTAAAGTTGAAAGGGTTCAGAAAAGATTTACAAGGATGTTGCCAGGGTTGGAGGGTTTGAGTGTAGAGGGAGAGACTGAATAGGCTGGGGCTGTTTTCCCTGGAGCGTCGGAGGCTGAGGGGTGACCTTATAGAGGTTTATAAAATCATGAGGGGCCTGGATAGGATAAATAGACAAGGTCTTTCCACTGGGGTATGGGGAATAAAACTAGAGGGGCATAGGTGAGTGGAGAAAGATTTAAAAGGGGGCATAAGGAGTAACTCTTTCACGCAGAGGGTGGTACGTGTCTGGAATGAGCTGCCAGAGGAAGTGGTGGAGGCTGGTACTATTACAACATTTAAAAGGCATCTGGATGAGTATATGAATAGGAAGGGTTTAGAGGGATATGGACCAAATGCTGGCAAACGGGATTGGATCAGTTTAGGCTATCTGGTCAGCATGGATGGGTTGGACCGAAGGGTCTGTTTCCGTGCTGTATGACTCTATGACTCTATAACTCTCTCTCTGCACAGATGCAGCCAGACTTGCTGAGTTTCTCCAGCACTCTGTTTTTACTTCATTGAAGTTAATTGCCAGATTTGGCCTAGCTACAATACTCAGGTTTCTGTTCACAGGGCAATACGGTTAGTTTATGAAGTCTAATTGAGTTACTTCTACAAATAGACTGTGTTGAGAAGGCAGGGGAGTCAATAATGTAATAGACACATTGTTACTCTCAATAATACTTTGCTAGATATCTTGATGAACTGAAAATGTGTTGCTGGAAAAGCGCAGCAGGTCAGGCAGCATCCAAGGAACAGGAGAATCAACGTTTCGGGCATGAGCCCTTCTTCAGGCTCCTGAAGAAGGGCTCATGCCCGAACTGTCGATTTTCCTGCTCCTTGGATGCTGCCTGACCTGCTGCGCTTTTCCAGCAACACATTTTCAGCTCTGATCTCCAGCATCTGCAGTCCTCACTTTCTCCTAGATATCTTGATGTCCGAGCATTGTCATATCATTGTCATATTAATCCATAAATATCACTTCACTTTTCTTCGAGTTGAAATACAGTAAATTTCACTTTGCAATAGTATTATTAAGTTGGCAGATCAAATGTTTTGACATTTCTTTTAACTTTGCTGTGTTTCTAAATCTTCAGGGAACCAACCAGAGAGTTAGGAGATATGAGGAGAAAGGTTAATTTAATCTTACTGCGCGCAGTCAGTTTTCGAACCAGTTGTTCTGTGAGCCTGTCATTACAGTTAATGTAGCCAATTTAGCCCAGCTGGTTTCAGTTCCATTGAATTAGCCCTTCATATAATATTGCCCTGTTTGCAAAATGAATCTGGTCTGGAAAATGTATTACTTACATTGTCAAAGATTAATGAATGGTGATCAAATGTTGTTGACATTTATTGGTCCTGGGATTCTGTGCTACACAGACTCCTGACTGCAATGAAAAAGCAGATTCACACAGATGCTGAAAATCAGAGGCAGGGGGAAGATACAGCAAACCCATAAGAATCTGAGAGATAACGGACAGTCCAAATTTCCAGTGCCTACCTCCTTCATCGGAACTGATACTGATATCATCAAAAGAGAAAGGGGGAGCTATTCAAATACAATAGAGAGAGGGGAGGATTGTATTATTATAGTGGGGGTTGGTTGGCTGGATGGCTGGTTTAGGATGAAGAGGGACATCAACAGTGTGGGTTCAATTCCTGCACCAGGTGAGATTACCATGAAAGTTCTGCCTCCTCAACCTTCTTCCTATCCTGAGACATGGTGACCCTTGGGTTAAACTCACCAATAATTGTCTCTGTCTGTATGTGTGTGTGTGTGAGAGAGAGAGAGAGAGAGAGAGAGAGCAGTTCTATGGTCCACTAGGACTATGGTGACTTTCTCCATCATCATGTAACTAATTATCTCAGTTAAGTAATGCACAGGAGGCCATTAAAGGTGCAGCAAACATATCAACAGTGGAGGAACTATCAGAACAAAACGGTTGGGTTTGGAATCACCTCTTTCCTGAGCCAATGGTGTTCCTTTAACATCAACTTCTGTTACACTTTACAATCCATTATTGTTTCATACGAATCCTTTAGCTAGTTTTGGGGTTCTCTGTTCACTTTGTACTTTTCAATTCTTCAGAGGAAGTTGATGTAAGTATGTATTAGGTTTCTGATTGGAGATATTTCTATATTGCATGGCCCCCATCCAATTAAACTTTTTTTTGTTTGCAATTTCCAATCCTTTTATGACCAACCGACAAAATGCACCCCTCTGGTTTGGTTTTATTCTTTCAAGGATCGAGACAGATTTAACTAACTTCCCCTAATACAGAAGGGTTCGCCAGGTTACTCCACAGTGGAGTCAAACATTCCTGAGAGTCATAGAGATGTACAGCATGGAAACAGACCCTTCGGTCCAACCTGTCCATGCCGATCAGATATCCCAACCCAATCTAGCCCCACCTGCCAGCACCCGGCCCATATCCCTCCAAACCCTTCCTATTCATATACCCATCCAAATGCCTATCAAATGGTGGAATTGTACCAGCCTCCACCACATCCTCTGGCAGCTCATTCCATACACGTACCACCCTCTGTGTGAAAAAAGTTGCCCTTTTGGTTTCTTTTATATCTTTCCCCTCTCACCCTAAACCTATGCCCTCTAGTTTTGGACTCCCTGACCCCAGGGAAAAGACCTTGTCTATTTATCCTAACCATGCCCCTCATAATTTTGTAAACCTCTATAAGGTCACCTCTCAGTCTCCGACGGTCCAGGGAAACGGCCCTAGCCTATTCAACCTCTCTCCATAGCGCCAATCCTCCAACTCTAGCAACATCCTTGTAAATCTTTTCTGAATCCGCTCAAGTTTCACAACATTCTTCCGATAGGAAGGAGACCAGAATTGCACCCAATATTCCAAAAGTGGCCTAGCCAACGTTCTGTACAGCCGCAACATGACCTCCCAACTCCTGTACTCAATAGTCTGACCAATAAAGGAAAGCATACCAAACACCTTCTTCACTATCCTATCTACCTGAGACACTACTTCCAAGGAACTGTGAACCTGCACTCCAAGGTCTCTTTGTTTAGCAACACTCCCTAGGACCTTACTGTTAAGTGCATAAGTCCTGCTAAGAATTGTTTTTCCATAATGCAGCACCTCGCAATTACCTAAATTAAACTTCATCTACCACTCCTCAGCCCATTGGCCCATCTGATCAAGATCCTGTTGTAATCTGAGGTAACCCTCTTCTCTGTCCACTATACCTCCAAGTTTGATGTCATCTGCAAACTTACTAACTGTACCTCTTTATGGGGTTATTATGGGTGCTGCTGCCTGGGGGTGGCCTCTTCACATTGAGATCATTCATTAATTCTATCACATTAAACAAAATATCAAGCCAAGTATTGCTTGCCCTCTGCTTTGTTCCAGAGCTCACTGTTCTCAGAAACAAACCCAAACTCTGAACTCTTCATCCTGACCAGCTTTGCCCATTTGACTTTTAAAGTTAATACATAGATTAAAACCCATTCCTTTCTGACAAACTCTCATTATTTCTTCCTTAATGATCCATCCCACCACATGGTGACTTAGCATCTCTTTCCCCCACCTTCCCATAAGTGCAATACTTGCACTTTAATGTAAGTGGGGTTCAAGTGCTAAGTTGCACTAGGTTGGCTACTTTGTATGCTCCTAACACACCACTTACAGAGGAATGGTTTTAGCTGCTACTTCAATTAGTTGAGCTCAACCGTGTTTGTAATGGAGGACTCGTTAAAACATGCTTAAGGCCGTGAACTTCAGAATTTTAAATTGTGGATTGCAGTTAAATGGCAACCACAAACTAAATTAAATTTATACAAAAAAATGCCTTTTGTAACAGCCAACTGCAAAAACTAATTGATTGCTGACTGTAATACACTTATTTTTAAGCATGTAAAAGCAGCCTGTATGTGTTTTGAGTGTAAAGTATTGATTGCTTTATACCTGACAGTGGGGGAATCGTGTACAAGTTTTATTAAAGACGGTCTGCAGTGCAAGCATTTCCACTCAGATATGGACTTGAGGAATGTGGAATAGATGGTAACAACACTTCTAGCCCTGATCATTGACTGGGAACAATAATTTGTTTCCACTGCAAGTGTGATCTAAACTTTGCTGAGAGAGCATTAATCCAACAACACATTCTTCACTATCCTATCTACCTGAGACTCTACTTTCAAGGAACTGTGAACCTGCACTCCAAGGTCTCTTTGTTCAGCAACACTCCCTAGGACCTTACCGTTAAGTGCATAAGTCCTGCTAAGATTTGCTTTCCCAAAATGCAGCACCTCGCAATTACCTAAATTAAACTTCATCTACCACTCCTCAGCCCATTGGCCCATCTGATCAAGATCCTGTTGTAATCTGAGGTAACCCTCTTCTCAGTCCACTATACCTCCAAGTTTGGTGTCATCTGCAAACTTACTAACTGTACCTCTTTATGGGGTTATTATGGGTGTTGCTGCCTGGGGGCAGGAAACACTGCAGAAAATCTGGGCAGCAGAGAGAATCTATGTCAACGCAGTGTTTCGAGAGGCTATAGGATTGGGAATATTCATTTAGCAGTTATAACAGTAAAACAACCCCCTTTTCAGGTTAGATCTATGTCCAGTGAGTGGAACTTTTTTAGAACAGGTTCCTTCTCCACAGTCGATATAAACCACAATATTCATCCCGCAAAGGTCAACATCCTTTGACACCGTTGGCTTGAGAGTTTGTGCTTTGTTATGATCAATTAGCAACTTTACAAGATAATTGACTTATGGCAAAGGGGCCCTTATGCTACAGTGGTAGTGTCCTTACCCGTCGGACAGGAGGCCACCGTTCAAGTCCCACCTGCTCCCTAGGTGTGTCTTAACATCTCTGAACAGGTTGATTGAAAAATAAGTATCTGTAAAGCCAGAATGCCTTGGGTGCTGAGCAATTAAAACAAAGTCGAGATTGTGGTGCTGGACAAGCACAGAGGTCAGGCAGCATCCGAGGAACAGGAGAGTCGACGTTTCGGGCATAAGTCCCTCATCAGCATTTAAAGCAAAAACAATTTACAGGCTCAAAATGAAAGGGGTTATTTATTTTCAAGAAGGAGTTGGATAGAGGGCGAAAGGGATCAAACAGTATGAGGAGAAAGCGGGAACAGGGAACTGAGTTAGATGATCAGCCATGACCGTGTTGAACAGTGGCACAGTCTCAAAGGGCCGAATGGCCTACTCGTGCTCCTATTTTCTATGTTTCGAAGTAAGACTTCATGCAGTCAAAGCATTCAAGTTGAACAGTAATAACATCCCTTTCCTTCAGAATGCAGGGTGGTGTCACAGTAGCTAAACGGAAGCCTGGATGTTAAAACAACTTTGCATTCGTTCCTGTTAACAGAAACTTCACCACTTCTTTTGAATTTACGTTAAAGCTCTTCGTAAATCTCATTGATCTGTGTTCTGTATGACAGGGACTCTGATGCACATGTCAGCTGAAAACACCTCATCTCACAGAACCTCAGATCTCTCAGAAACAGACAGACAGCGGTGGCAAATCTGTTTACATTATAATTCAGGAAGCTTATCTGTTTGAAAAAGGGCTTGGAACTTTGGATGTGGTTTGATTGTACTATTGATGTAGATAAATATCTAAAAATAAGCATTTTGACCGTAAATATTAAGTGTATTTAATACAAAACATGATGACACTAAGGTGAAAGACAGATAGCAGGTCCAGAATTTCCTTTTAGTTGCAAACTTGTGAGAATCATTAGTCAAGAAGTAAAATGATCAGAGGATAGGAACAGTTTCTTCTTATTTACACTATCAAAACTCTTTTGAGTACCACATTAAATTTCCACTTAACCAGATCTGCTCAATTTTGTTTCATCTTTTTATATCGCTGAAGGACTACATTTTAATTCATGGTCAGAAGTCACATGATGCCATTTCTGATGAGGGGCTTATGCCCGAAAGGTTGATTTTCCTGCTACTCGGATGCTGCCTGACCTGCTGTGCTTTTCCAGCACCACACTCTCGACTCTGACTCTCCAGCATCTGCAGTCCTCTCTTTGTCCTCGACACTGGCTCACAACCCAACAGGTTTATTTGAAATCACGAGCTTTCAGAGCGCTGCTCCTTCGTCAGGTGAACGTTTGTGTTACAATACGCCGAGTGGGTCTAACTTTAGCATCAATTAGCTGGAAACCTGACAAGCAATAATGGTTCTCCAAGAAGAGGGTTACCTCACCGAGGGAGTCAAGCACTGATTTGATGAGGGGATAAAATCTGATGTAAGTGAGGCGTAGAATGACATTTCCCTTGTCCTGACGTCTGCCCTCCCTTTAAACCAGAGTAACCAATTCTTATGAAATCAAATAAGATTCACTTCAACCATGGGGTTTGGGGGTGAGGGATGTGGGGGAGGGCTTGGATGTTGGTAACCATGAGAACAAAGGGCTGTGGAGGGAATAGGACAACGATGACCAGATTGTCCCCTGCTGGCTTTAGTGCTAAGTGCAGAAAAGGCAGAAGTGAGAGTAAGAGGTGTCTTCCTTAAGTCCAAAATCTTCCAGCGTCCACGTACCCCTGTGCCTGGTAAAACGGGGCAGCATTTGAATCGATTTGAGTCTTAACGTCATCTATCATGGAAACAAACCCTTCGGTACAACTCATCAATGTTGACCAATCTTCCTAAACTAATCTAGTCCCATTTACCAGCATTTGGTGCATATCCCTCTAAACCCTTCCTATTCATATACTCATCCTGACGCCTTTTAAATGTTGTAACTGTACCAGCCTCTACCACATCCCCTGGCAGCTCATTCCGAACACGCACCATCCTCTGTGTGAAAAACATTGTCCCTCAGATCCCTTTTAAATCTTTCTCCTCTCACCTTAAACTATACCCTCGAGTTTTGGACTCCCCCATCCTGAGGAAAAGACCTTGGTTGTTTACTTTATTTGTACACCTCATGATTTTAGAAATTTCTAAAAGGTCACCCCCTCAGCCTCCAGCGCTCCAGGGAAAAAAGTCCCACCGTATTCAGCCTATCCTTATAATTCAAACTCCCCAGTCTCGGCAACATCCTTGTAAATTTTGTCTGCATCCTTTCTACATAAACAATATCTTTCCTATAGAAGGGCAACCAGAACGGTACATTGTATTCCAAACATGGCCTCACCAATGCCTTGCATAGCCGCCATATGATGTCCCAGCTCCTGTACTTAATGGCACCACTGGCAGTGATGGCTTAGTGGTATTGTCGTTAGCTTGTTAATATAGAGACCCAGGTAATGTCCTGGGGACCTAGCTTCAAATCCTGTGACAACAGATGGTGGGACTTGAATTCAATTTCGTTGGGGCGGCACAGTGGCTCAGTGGTTAGCACTGCTGCCTCACAGCACCAGGATCCCAGGTTCGATTCCAGCCTTGGGCAACTGTCTGTGTGGAGTTTGCACATTCTCCCTGTGTCTGCGTGGGTTTCCTCCCACAGCCCAAAGATGTGCAGGTTAGGGTGGATTGGCCATTCTAAATTGCCCATAGTGTTAGGTGCGTTAGTCAGAGGGAAATGGGTCTGGGTGGGTTACTCTTCGGAGGGTCAGTGTGGAATGGTTGGGCCGAAGGGCCTGTTTCCACACTGTAGGGAATCTAATCTAATCTGACAAATAAAGACAAGTGTGCCAAATGCCCTCTTCACCACTCTGTCTACATGCAATGCCGCTTTCAAGGAGCTATGTACCTGCATCCCCTAGGTCCTTCTATTCAACAACACTTCCCAGGGCCCTACCATTGAATGTGTAAGTCTGCCCTGATTAGCCTGACCAAAATGCAACAACTCACATTTATCTCAATTAAAGTCCATCTGCCACTTCTCAGCACATTGACTCAATTGTATCAAGATCCCACTGTACTTTTAGAAAATCTTCTTTGCTGTCCACTATCCCACCAATTTGGTGTCACCTGCAAACTCACTAACCATTCCGCCTACGTTCACATCCAAATCGTTGATATAAATGACAAATAACAGTGGACCTTGCAGCACACCACTGGTCATAGGCTTCCAGTCTGAATAACAACCCACTACCACCACCCTCTACCTCCCACTGGCAAGCCAATTTTGTAGCCAATTGGCTAGTTCTCCCTGGATTCCATATGATCTAGTATTACCATTTAGTCTACCATGCAGGACCTTGTGGAAAGCCTTGTCAAAGTTGTTTTGGGATGGATTGTCTGATTGTTCAGATTGATTGCTACATGTGAATTCCAAATCTGAATGATAATCCTGAACCACACATTCGAAGGATTCAATTTGCTTTCCAAATTCTTCTGTCTATTGTTCTAAACTCTGTTTAAATTCTTTCAGTCTGGGTTTCTTCTTAGTGCAACTGGAAATTCTATTTGCTGTAATGTGATCAGTTCAATATTAGATGGCAACAAACTTGTATTTACGTAGCGCTTTTCATGTCGTTAAACATTCCAAGAGAGTGTTGAGGTCAGAAGCTCTGGAGATGAGTCCCACCTTCGGGACTTGATGGTCACAGCATGTAATTAGACAGAGTGATGATGAATCTGTAAACCCTTCCCATTCACTCTGGCCGGTGGTAAAAGTGAGAGTTTCCTGGTCAACCAGGGCTGGGTGAAGCACAGCAACCTCCTCCCTGTGTTAAAGCGCTCCTCACAGAAAGAGAGAGAGAGACACACACATACACAGAGACACACTCACACTCACACACACAGACACACATACAAAGACTGACAGATAGACACACACACACACAGACACAGAGACACAGACACACAGCGACACACACACACACAGAGCAACACAGACGCACACACAGTGACACACACACACACACACACACAAAGAAACACATACAAAGACAGACAGACACGCACACATAGAGCAACACAGGCACACACAGTGACACACAGACACACAGACACACACACAGACACACATACAAAGACAGACAGACACACACACAGAGTGACACACACAGAGACACAAACACAGACTTACACACAAACATAGACAGACACCCACAAACACAGACGCATGCATGCACATTCTCACACACATGCAGACACACGCACAGACACATACACGCATACAGACAGATACACAGACACACACACCCACCTATACACACACACACGTACAGAAGACAGATGCATAGCCCCCCACACACACCCAGCCCACCCCACACACAGACACACATACACACAATTTCACACACGCACAGACACAGATGTGCACACACACGTACAGACAAACACACACACACAATCTCTCTAACACACGCATGCGCACAATGACACACATGTGAATGTCAAAACAAAACCATTTAGGACAGAGATGAGGAGAAACTTCTTCACCCAGAGAGTGGTGGCTGTGTGGAATGCTCTGCCCCAGAGGGCAGTGGAGGCCCAGTCTCTGGATTCATTTAAGAAAGAGTTGGATAGAGCTCTCAAGGATTGTGGAATCAAGGGTTATGGCGATAAGGCAGGAACAGGATACTGATTAAGGATGATCAGCCATGATCATATTGTATGGTGGTGCAGGCTCAAAGGGCAGAATGGCCTACTCCTGCGCCTATTGTCTATTGTCGATTGTCAAACCATGGATTTTGACGGGAATATGTCTGCACCTACACCTTTTATCAAAGAGGAAAGGGGCAATGGACACAGCCACAGCCTTCTCCATAGCAACATCCCAACTAATCAGAGTAGGTTTCCTGGTTTGAATTTAACTGGGTTGGACAGCCAGCAGTTCCTGCTGCATCTCCACACCAACCCAATCAGAACTCTCTTCTCATACTGTACAAACCATTGGTTCCTTTCCAAAGTTGTTTTCCCTGCGTTTGAGTGATGAGTGTCAGATGAAAAGTATTGACCAGTCTCTTAGCAATGTTCCGGTTGTGCACTACCAAAAAACTACTTAATATTGAGGCATTGTTTAACCAGAATCCAATGTAGATTGTAAAACACAGGGGTAATGGGGGCACAGAAGGTGGAAGCGAGTTCAGACAAAATGTCCATGAAGGTAGAACCTGTTCCTGGGCGATGGCCAGACTCATAGAATCCCCACAGTGTGGAAACAGGCCATTCAGCCCATCGAGTCCACATTGACCCTTCAGAGAGCATCCCACCCAGACCCACTCCTTTATCCTATCTATATAACTCTGCATTTCAGCATGGCCAATCCACCTATCCTTCGCATCACTGGATTGTGGGAGGAAACTGGAGCACCTGGAGGAAACCCACGCAGACGCGGGAAGAATGTGTAAACTCCAGAGTCTGGAATCGAACCCGGGGTCCCTGGTGCTGTGAGGCAGCAGTGGCTAATCACTGAGCCACCATGCTGCCATTCTATTAGATTCCATTGGAATAATCAGGTCTGGAGATGAAAAAAGGAAAGGACAAAAGTTTCAACATTATATGAACTGAGACCGGTTCAGACATGAGCAATGTTACCCAAGGATGCATCACCAAAGCAAGGAAAGAACACACAACATTTGCATTGGCCATGAGCAGTCCCAACATCAAATGCATAAGAACATGGAGCAGGAGTGCACCTTTTGGTTTGTTGAGCTTATTCTGCCATGTAATTCGATCATGGTTGATTCGATTGTAAACTCAAATCCACCTTCCCACCTAATCCCGATAACCTTTCAACTCATTTGCTGAACCTGAAAAATCCAAAGATATTCAAAGACTCTGTTTCTTCTGCCTAAACTACAGCAGAGTTCCTCTTACAACCCATTTGTGGGAAAGATTCTCTGTCTTAAAAGGGCAATCATTTATTCTTAATCAGTGACCCTCCTTCTAGATTTTCCCACAAGAGAAAACATCCTCTTCACAGCCACTCTGTCAAGACCTCTTGGGAATCTTATCTGTTTCAGGCAAGCTGCTTCTTCCCCTTCTAACCTCCTTTGGAATTGAACCTGGGTCCCTGGCGCTGTGAGGCAGCAATGCTAACCACAGAGCCACCCACATCACCTCTTGTCTGTTTCAGTCAAGCTGCATCTTCCCCTTATAACCCCCAGCAGATAGAAACTGAGCTTGTCGTCATTAGACAATGAGCCCATTCTAGGGTTCTTCATTGTGGAACTTCTTCATCTCTGGAAATTGGGACAGCAACATCCCTCTCTTGTATGAGTCTCCCATCACATCAGTCTTCAGGATGTGATGCATTGTCTGAAGCATTAGTTGTTTCCTCTGTCCACTTAAAGAGATGATCGTCTTGTGCACATTCCTAGTTGGCACCCTCTCTTAGTCTTTGCAGATCAGTAAGAAAGCCAAGGCTACAATGGACCAACATCAACGCCATTGGCCTCTGAGGGAACACAGAGCTTTGAGATAACCAAGCAGGCTGAGGTTCAATAGTCATCCTACGCAGGGATCACTTTGAAGTGCTCTCTGCCTCCTGACCATCTCACTGGGAAGACCACCATCCTGCAAGTTCTCCTCCAACCACTACTATCCTGAATTGGAAATAGATCACCGATCCTTCAGTGTCAAAATCCTGGAATTCCTTCCCTAAGGGCATTGTGGGTCTAACCTACAGCAGTGGACTGCAGTGATTCAAGATGGCAGCTCACCCCCACCTTCTCAAGGGCTGCTAGGGACAGGGAATAAACGTTAGCCCAGCCAGAAACGTTCACATCTGCCCATGTTCCACAAATAATTTTTTTTTAAAACTCCAGGTTCCACGGTTCTGGTGTGGTCCAGATATTTTTAGAATGTTGGAGTTTTTCCAAAATTTCAAAAACCTCCAGCACTGGTGCTACATATCTTTTGGTAGTTCCAGTACAGAGTAATTCTGGATGATTGTTATAGAGTTATCGAAATAGACAGCAGAGTTATAAAGAAACAGCCCAACTTGTCCATGCCGACCAGATATCCTAAATTAACCTAGTTTTAATTGCCAGCATTTGGGCCATATCCCTCTAACCCTCTTTGTGTACTCATCCAGAATGGAATGAGTATTAGAATGGAATAGAATCCCGACAGTGTGAAAACAGACCATTTGGCCCAATGAGTCTATACCGACCCTCCAAAGAGCATCCCACTCAGAGCCATCCCCCTACCCTTTCCTGAATTTCCCACAGCCATCGTACCTCACCTACACATCTGTGAACACTATGGGTAATTTCCCGTAGCCAATCCACTTAACTTACACATCTTTGGACTGTGTGAGGAAACTGGAACGCCCGGAGAAAACCCGCACAGACACGGGGAGAATGTGCAAACTGCACACAGGCAGTCACCCGAGTGTGGAATCAAACCCGGGTCCCTGGTGCTGTGAGGCCACTGAGCCACTGCATTGCCTATAGTTGCAATTGTACCAGCCGCCACCACTTCCTCTGGCAGCTCATTCCATACACGCACCACCCTCTGTGTGAAAACGTTACCCCTTAGGTCCCATTAAAATCTTTTCCCTCTCACCTTAAGGCTATGCCCCCTAACCTCCTACCCTGGGAAAAGACCTTGGCTATTCACTCTATCCAGGCCTCACGTGATTTTATAAATGTCTATAAGGTCATCGCTCAGCCTCCAACGCTCCAGGGAAAACAGCCCCATCCTATTCAGCCTCTCCCTATAGCTCAAACCCTCCAAACCTGGCAACATCCTTGTAAATCTTTTCTGAACCTTTTTAAGTTTCACAACATCCTTCTGATAGGAAGAAGACTAGAATTGCACGCAATGTTCCAACAGCGGCCTAACCAATGTCTTGTACAGCCGCAACATGACCTCCCAACTCCTGTACTCAATATTCTGACCAATAAAGGAAATCATACCAAACACCTTCTTCACTATCCTATCTCCCTGCAATTCCACTTTCAAGGAGCTATGAACCTGCACTCCAAGGTCTCTTTGTTCAGCAAAACTCCCCAGGATCTTATCATTAAGTGTAGAAGTGCTGCTCTGATTTGCCTTTCCAAAATGCAGCTCCTCACGTTTATCTAAATTAAACTCCATCTGCCACTCCTCAGCCCATCGGCCCATCTGGTCCAGATCCTGTTTTAATCTGAGGTAACCTTCTTCATTGTCCACTACACCTCCAATTTTGGTGTCATCTGCAAACTTACTAACTATACCTCTTATACTCCCATCAAATCATTTATATAAATGATGAAAAGCAGTGGATCCAGCACTGATCCTTGTGGCACACCACTGGTAACAAGCCTCCAACCCTTCACCACCACCCTCTGTCTTCTACCTTTGAGCCAGTTCTGTATCCAGACGGCGAGTTCTCCCTGTATTCCATGTGATCTCTTGTTTTCTATTTAATTGCCTAAACATTAGCAACGACAGCCAAAGGGTCAGGGCAGCCTTACAGAACTTATCAGCAATAATGTTCACATTAAACGACCCTACTTGATTCTAAAAGGCATATGGAAAGATTTCCTCATAATCAAACTTCTAAAGGATGGCTTAATATTGAAAACAAATTATTCAACATATAAGGAGACATCACTGCTAATGTTCCGTTTTCTTGTCTATCTATAATGGGAGATATACTTGACGGAATTCCCCATACTCTGTCTTCTGCCATTACAAATGAAGATTTGGAGATGTTACATTGACTTTAACATGAGTCCAGAACTAGGGGGCGCTGTTTAAGAATGTGTGGGGAGTTTCGCCCTTTTAGGGCAGAGATGGGGGAAATCTTTCTCCCTCAGAGAGTTGAGTAAGTTTGGAACCCTCTGCCTCAGAAGATGCTGGGTCATTAATTACTTTGAAGGCTGAGATGGATAGGTTAGGCAGGGGAACCAAAAGCTATCTGGCAGCAGATGGGACATGGAATTGGAAACGCAAAGAGATCAGCCACCACCTTATAGAATGCGGAGCTTGCTTGAGGGGCTGAATGGCCTGCTTCTGCTCCTGTGAAACATCGCACGATGTCCTAAGATTGTGCAGGCGCCACACGAATGCAAGATTTTTCCTCGATTCCAACATAAGAGGTCTCCCTTTTGAACTGGAGTAAATGCAACATAATGGAAGCTTTGCAAAACATCTCAATGGTGAGGCATAGCTTTTTTTTTCAAATGATGAACCAAAGTTGGAATCCACAAAATGTCAAGCTACGAATGGCAAAATTCTTTCACACGATTGTTATGAGATTTTCTGTTTTGTTACTCGAAGTTACCAGCACTGCGACTGAAATGACTGATCTGTGGCAAAGACCAGGCATTATCACAGCTTTCACGTTGAGCGGAACTGTTTCATTCCCTTTGGGTTGCAGGATGTAGCTTGTCACACTTACATCATTGAAACACGGGTGTTAAATCAACTCAGGTTTCATTTGCATTCATCATCGAATGCTTCACCATTCCCTTAATGCATTCGCATCAAATCTCTTAATATATGACAGCTCCAACTCTCCAAAAAATGATTGCACTTGGAGTGTCATCCCACTGCAATTTCCCCCTCCAGGCCATCCACCATCCCAACTTGTGAACTATAATCACCACCCCTTCACTGTCACTGGGTGAAAAGTCTGGAAATCCGTCTCTAAACAGCATTTGGCCCATATCCCCCCTTTCATGTAACCATCCAGATATCTTTTAAATGTTGTAATTGTACCAGCCTCCACCACTTCCTCTGGCAGCTCATTCCATACACGTACCACCCTCTGTGTGAAAAAGATGCCCCTCAGGTCTATTTTATATCTTTCCCCTCTCCCCCTCAACCTATGCCCTCTAGTTCTGGTTCTTTGGGTCTATCCATATCACATGTATTGGTTAGGCCGCTTTGGAATATTGCATTCAATTCTGGCCTACCTCCTATAGGAAGGATATTGTGAAACTTGAAAGAGTTCAGAAAAGATTTACAAGGATGTTGCCAGGGTTGGAGAGTTGGAGAGGCTGGGACTGTTTTCCGTGAAGCTGAGGGGTGACCTAATAGAGGTTGATAAAATCATGAAGGGCATGGATAGGATAAATAGATAAAGTCTTTTCCCTGGGGTAGGGGAGCCCAGAACTTTAGGGCATAGGTTTAGGGTGAGAGGGGAATGATATAAAAGAGACCTGAGGGGCAACTTTTTCACCCAGAGGGTGGTGTGTGTATGGAATGAGCTGCCAGAGGAAGTGGTGGAGGCTGGTACAATTACAGCATTTAAAAGGCATCCGGATGGGTATATGAAAGGAAGGGTTTAGGGGGATATGGGCCAAATGCTGGCAAATGGGACTAGATTAGATTGAGATATCTGGTCAGCATGGACGAGTTGGACCGAAGGGTCTGTTTCTGTGTTGTACGTCTCTCTATGACTGCAGCTGGTTCAAGAAGGCAGCTCTCCAACATCTTCTCAAGGGCTAATGAGCAATTAATGCTGAATACAGACACCCTACGACGGAGTTAAATAAATCATCCAGACAATAATCTGGAGAACAAAAGCAACGACCTCTCAGAAAGAGTGTAGCCAAACACGGAATTTTATAAGATGTTCCAAAATAATGGCCTCAACTTCCAACTTTGAAGAGTAGGACCAAGCTGCAGAATGACATTGTGACTGGCCACTGCAAGGAACATTGAGAAGCGAGGGCTGGATAGTTGCCAGAGATACAGCTCAGAATTAAACCTGCTTTGTGTGTCAGCCTGATGTGTGTCTGCAGCGAGCTACAGAAGGGTAGCCTGCACTCGGAATCTTGCGCTAGCTGGAAGCAATAGAGACACCCTGATTCGAGATGGATGGATTCTATTTCAGACTCTGCCTTTTATTTTGACAGCGTCAACAGGATTTTAGTGCCAGAATCCCTTCACCTTTCCTTCTTTTGAAGGCTTTATATCACAGCAGCGCTGTACCTCACAAACAGTTGGCTATGCTTCTTTCATAGGCTTAATCTATTTGTGAAGATAGTGATGATGTGGACGAACTGTGCTAATATCTAGAGGAATTAACATCTATAAGAACTGTCACGTGGTCTGGCTGTTCTAAAGCTTTAGCTGTGTGTGTTTTGGTCCCTCCCCCAGCCTGAACCCTTCCTCTGAGAGCTGTGTGTACATGAGGAGAGTCATGAATGCGGTTGGCACAGGAAGAGGAGTCTGAACAAGATGCCAACCTTCTCAGTCCTCTACAAGGGAGCTGTGATCATCAGCAGGTAACCGACAGGAACTTGAATCATTGCCCCTTGCCTATTTTTTCAGCGATCATTTCAAATCAGTGCACAGAAAAGTCTTCAATTCTGACCTTACAGTCATGTGATAGTTTAATACTGCTGAAGGTTTCTGCAATTTTAACTGTGGATGAGCTCAATGAGTATTTCCAGCATGCTTGCTATCCTTGTGGTGCAGTGGTAGTGTCCCTATCTCGGGGCCAGGAGACCCAGGTTCAAGACCCACCTGCTCTGATGGTGTGTCATAATGTATTGGAACAGGTTGATTAGAAAATATCTATTTGCTCTTTTTTTTTCTTATTCTGGCGTTCCTGATCAAAATTAAACAATAATCTTTGAAACATAGACCTTCTGTTTAACTTGAGGCAGCAGTTTTTGATGCTTTGAAAGTAGAATTGGAAATGTCAGGGGGCTTTATTAGTGCAAGTGACGGGAAACTAATACCCACAAAAAGCAACAAGAGATATCTCCATTCAAACACCAGCAGATTTCAGCTAGTTTTGCAATCGAGGGCTGGGATGCAAGTATTAAAGAGGTAATTCCTAGTCAGTAAATTTTAAGAGTTATTGCAGTGTAAGTCATAGAGTCATACAGATGTACAGCATGGAAACAGACCCTTCGGTCCAACCTGTCCATGCCGACCAGATATCCCAACCCAATCTAGTCCCACCTGCCAGCACCCAGCCCATATCCCTCCAAACCCTTCCTATTCATATACCCATCCAAATGCCTCTTAAATGTTGCAATTGTACCAGCCTCCACCACTTCCTCTGGCAGCTCATTCCATACACACACCACCCTCTGCGTGAAAAAGTTGCCCGTTAGGTCTCTTTTATATCATTCCCCTCTCACCCTAAACCTATGCCCTCTAGTTCTGGACTCCCCCACCCCAGGGAAAAGACTTTGCCTATTTAGCCTATCTATGCCCCTCATAATTTTGTAAACCTCTAGTAAGGTTAGCGCAAGTTTTATTTGGGTGCTGTGTTATTAAGACACACGTGTTTAAAGGTCTGATTTCAGCTTGTAGTTTTATTATTGATGATCATCAATTGAATGTACTTGGAGATGCCACACAGCCGCCTTCCTGTTTAACCCTCTAGCACTGAATAGATTGAAGTCCCACTGAGTGGTGAATGTGGGCTTCTTATAATTACTCGCACGGAACTGGTGCTGGCTCGTGTTTCAGGAGGACTCAAGTGAGAAGGTGTTACAGGTTCTTAATCTTAGCACCAGCAGCCCTGATGATGGAGGTTGGAGGAGGATGCTTTCCCTGTACCCAGAAGAGTGGTCAGAATGCCAGCTCCTCCTCCCAAACCCCTCCTCTTCTGTCACAATTGGTACTAGTCACCTTAACCTCATGTCCTTACCCCATTCTTCCTGCAAACTCAAGGGCACCAGTGACAGCACCCACGTGCACCAAGAAACACCCCCTTTCTCATGGTGTCTCCTGAAGACTCCAATGAATTAAGGTAGCACCACAATCATACTTATTAGCTGATGCCCTCTCAGAATTCCTGGTGTACAAATTAATGAAAGCAGCTTACTGGGACCAAACATGTTGTTCCTAAGGATTTTCCCACTGTATCCTGGAAGGGTTCCAATTAATTAAGGTACTGTCTCACTCATTCTTTTTAGCTGAGGTCCCCCAAGAATTCCTATTAATAAAGTGTTCATGGGTTAAGTCCAATGTGACTCAAGCCAGAAGTTGAAATGTTAACTCTGCTTCTTGCTTCACAGATTCTGCCAGATCTACAAAGTCTCTCCAGCATTTTCTGCTTTTAGTTAAGATTTCCAGCATCTGCAGTATTCTGCTGTTGTTCCACCAACCCTCATGAGGTGTTACAAACCTCTCTCCAAACCTCCAGCATCAACAAAAAAACTGACGTAACGTTAAGTAGTAACTTGTCCTCAGGAACAACTAGTTTGCTCTCAGTCAGCTTTTCCTGTCTATGAGCCAATCCTTTACCCATCCCAACCCGAACCTTATTCCTAATCCCAACCCGAACCCTATTCCTAATCCCAACCCGAACCCCATTCCTAATCCCAACCCGAACCCTATTCCTAATCCCAACCCGAACCCCATTCCTAATCCCAACCCGAACCCCATTCCTAATCCCAACCTGAACCCTATTCCTAATCCCAACCCGAACCCCATTCCTAATCCCAACCCGAACCTTATTCCTAATCCCAACCCGAACCCCATTCCTAATCCCAACCCGAACCTTATTCCTAATCCCAACCCGAACCCTATTCCTAATCCCAACCCGAACCCCATTCCTAATCCCAACCTGAACCCTATTCCTAATCCCAACCCGAACCCCATTCCTAATCCCAACCCGAACCTTATTCCTAATCTCAACCCAAACCCCATTCCTAATCCCAACCCGAACCTTATTCCTAATCCCAACCTGAACCCCATTCCTAATCCCAACCCGAACCTTATTCCTAATCCCAACCCGAACCTTATTCCTAATCCCAACCCGAACCCTATTCCTAATCCCAACCCGAACCCCATTCCTAATCCCAACCCGAACCTTATTCCTAATCTCAACCCAAACCCCATTCCTAATCCCAACCCGAACCTTATTCCTAATCCTAACCCGAACCCCATTCCTAATCCCAACCTGAACCCTATTCCTAATCCCAACCCGAACCCCATTCCTAATCCCAACCCGAACCTTATTCCTAATCTCAACCCGAACCCTATTCCTAATCCCAACCCGAACCTTATTCCTAATCTCAACCCAAACCCCATTCCTAATCCCAACCTGAACCCTATTCCTAATCCCAACCCGAACCCCATTCCTAATCCCAACCCGAACCTTATTCCTAATCTCAACCCGAACCCTATTCCTAATCCCAACCCGAACCTTATTCCTAATCTCAACCCGAACCCCATTCCTAATCCCAACCCGAACCTTATTCCTAATCCTAACCCGAACCCCATTCCTAATCCCAACCTGAACCCTATTCCTAATCCCAACCCGAACCCCATTCCTAATCCCAACCCGAACCTTATTCCTAATCCCAACCCGAATCCCATTCCTAATCCCAACCTGAACCTTATTCCTAATCTCAACCCGAACCCCATTCCTAACCCCAACTCGAACCTTATTCATAATCCTAACCCGAACCCTATTCCTAATCCCAACCCGAACCCTATTCCTAATCCCAATTTGAACCCTACTCCTAATCCCAACCTGCACCTTTTTCCTAATCCTAACCCGAACCCCATTCCTAATCCCAACCTGAACCCTATTCCTAATCCCCTCCTGAATCCTATTCCTAATCCTAACCCGAACCCAACAACGTGAGAGTTTATGAATGACACCTTTTGAAATTCCAAAACCAGCTCCTCTTTATCTATTGACCAATCACCAGCTCAAAAAATGTGAATCAATTCGACAGCCACAATTACCTTTCGTAAAATCACCTTGGCTTTGTGAGATAGCACTGTAATTTCTTTTATAAAGTTGTATGGTAAGTCTTCCTCAATAACATACTCCAACGTTCTCCATGATTGATGACAAGATAACTAGCATGGAGTTCTCACTCCCTCCTTTCCTGAATGAACAAAGGGAAAGGTGCTCATTAGAGAGAGGGAGATGACTGTTACAGGACATTGGTGAAGCCTGTTCTGGAATACTCTGTCCAGTTCTGATCGTCCAGTTATAGGAAGGATATTATTAAGCTGGAGAGGGTTCAGAAGAGATTTCCCAGGATGTTGCCGGGTATGGAAGGTTTAAGTTATAAAGAAAGGCTGGGATTTTTTTCACTGGAGTGTAGGAGGTTGATAGGTGACCTTATAGAGGTTTATAAAATAATGAGGGGTACAGATAGAGTTAATGGTAGTTGTCTTTTTCCTAGGATGGAGGATTTCAAGATGAGGGGGCACATTTTTAAGGAGAGAGATTTAAGAAAGGCATGAGGAGCAAATGTTTTACACAGAGGGTGGTTCACCTGTGGAATGAACTTCCTGAGCAAATGGTGGATCTGGATGCAATTGCATCGTTTAAAAGCCACTTGGATAGGTACAAGAATAGGTAAGATTTTGGAGGGATATGGAGCGGGCAGGTGAGAATAGTTTAGTTTGAGATTACATTCAGCTTGAAATGTTTAGATTGAAAGGTCTGTTTCTGTGCTGTATGACTATGGTAGCGGCCTGACTTGGGGGTCACCATGCCTCAGATGAGAAGTGAGGTCAAGAAGGAGAGTCCTTCATGGTAACCTCAGCTAATGGGGGAGGTAAACACAATAACTGCAGATGCTGGAAACCAGATTCTGGATTAGTGGTGCTGGAAGAGCACAGCAGTTCAGGCAGCATCCAAGGAGCTTCGAAATCGACGTTTCGGACAAAAGCCCCATCAGCTCAGCTAATGGGGGAATTGAGCCTATGCTATTGTATCACACTGCATGATAAACCAGCTAACTAGCTAACTGAGTTAACCAATCACCCCCAGCTCCTACCCAACAACGTTACATTCACTAATTTCCAATCTGCTGGAACCGCAGTGTGAGGTTGCAACATACAACAATGCAACAATGACCCGCTAATCTGTTATAATGTGATGGCAATTGAGTGATTAAATGATGAGTGATTAAAGAATGTTAGGGAGGCCTTGTGGGACAAAGGGTAGCATCCTTGCCTCTGAGCTAGAAGCTCTCAGTTTGACCCCCACTCCAGGAAGGTGCATTCACAACATGACCAAACGCATTGACTTGTGACCCACAACAACAGAAGTCAGTAAGAGTGGGAGAGATTCCTGGTCAGCTACGTGGTGGGCAGAAATCGGAGTCCCTCCCAATGTTGGCCGTGGCTCCACACCACACTGTCCATGTAAAAACGGAACAATGCTGGGACTTCCTGAGTGAACTGGAACTGCTTCCAACAGGAAGAATTCCCCTGCTGTTCCCCAGCCTCTGCTACATTAGGCAGGACCTAGGTTTAACCTTTCACCTGAAAGGCAGCTCCTCCGAAAGTAAAGTCCTGTCTGACATGCCAGCCCAGATTATGTGGCCCAATTTCAGGAATGGGGGCTTGAACCCATTAGTTATCACTCTGAACTAAACATGATACCTAAGGATATGATCGGCAGCCCTTTTAGTCTCTAGTGCAACATACAATGGGCATGGGGTAATGGTGAACCTCATGTTTTTGGTACCCCATTCCAATGACAACACGTGACAATGTAAAACTCAGCTGATATTTTTGGACTTGTCCTTGGGATGTGAGTTGTCTTTACTGTCCACTCCCTAACAGGTTTAGAAAGTCCTTCTGAGATGGTGGATGTCCTTATGGTCACTCACAGTGGGGTTAGGTTCTCAACCACCAGGACAGAAGTGGGTACTGCAGGTGCTGGAGATTAGAGTCAAGATTAGAGTGGTGCTGGAAAAACACAGCAGCTCAATGCTGATTCCTGATGAAGGACTTTTGCCTGAAATGTCGATTTTCCTGCTGCTCAGATACTGCCTGACCTGCTGTCCAGCAACACTCGAATCTTCAGCATCTGCAGTACCCACTTCTGTCCAGGTGGTTACTCTAATTTTGACTCTGAACCACCTGGAGATTTGTGCCATTGAAATGGCACATCGAAGGGTTTTAGATTAGCTTAGATTAGCTTCCCTACAGTGTGGGAACAGGCCCTTCGGCCCAACCAGTCCACACCGACCCTCCGAAGATAAACCCACCCAGCCCCATTTCCCTCTGACTAATGCACCTAACACTATGGGCAATTTAGCATGGCCAATTCACCTGACCTGCCCATCTTTGGACCGTGAGAGGAAACCCACGCAGACACGGGGAGAACGTGCAAACTCTACACAAACAGTCGCCCGAGGCTGGAATTGAAGCTGGGACCCTGGTGCTGTGAGGCAGCAGTGCTAACCACTGAGCCACCGTGTCATGGTTTGCTTTATAATATCAAATCCCAGATATGATGGTGTGTGATGCTGCATTGTAATTACCAGCATCAAAACGATGCAAAGTTCATCAGGACAGGTCCCATTCTCAGTCAGGTCAATGGCCGTTACACATTTTCTGGATTTATCTGATCAATGGGCATCTTATGAGCCTCCAAAGTACAGCTTGGTGGTGTTTTGGGGGCAATCTCAGTGCAAACAGGGGCACATTGTGCCTAAGTGGTCAGTGTCCTCATTAATGCCATGTGATAGTATCACAGAATCATTGGGGTGCTAAACAGAGGCCATTCAGCCCATCTGCAGCTCTCCATGGTACATTTAAAAGAGAGGAAAGGCCTATTTTTGATATTGGGCAGCCTCAAGCAGGACCCTTGGTTCGGCTACAGGAGGCACTGGAAATGCTGAGTGGAGAGAGGGACTTTAAACAGGTATTAGCCTATTACAAGGTGACCCTCATGAGTGTACACAATTGCTGAGTTTCCTTATAGGTGGCCAGTGCATTGAATATAGGAGTTGGGAGGTCATATTGCAGCTGTACATTGGTTAGGCTATTTTTAGAATACTACGTTCAATTCTGGCATCACTGCTTTCGGAAGAATGTTGTGAAACTTGAAAGGGTTCAGAAAAGATTTACGGGGATGTTGCCAGGGTTGGAGGATTTAAGCTATAGGGAGAGGCTGAATAGGCTGGGGCTATATCCCTGGAGTGTCAGAGGCTGAGGGATAACCTCACAGAGGTTCATAAAATCGTGAGGGGCATGGATAGGGTAAATAGACAAGATTTATTCTCGGGGTGGGGGAGTCCAAAACTAGAGGGCATTGGTTTAGGGTGAGAGGGGAAAGATGTAAGAGGGACCTGAAGGGCAACTTTTTCTTGCAGAGAGTGGTGTGTGTATGAAATGTGCTGTTATAGGCTGATACATTTACAACACTGGGGTGGCACGGTGGCTCAGTGGTTAGTAATGCTGCCTGTCAGTGCTAGGGACCTGGGTTCAATTCCAGCCTCAGGTGAAGATCTGTGTGGAGTTTGCACACTCTCCCTGTGGGTTTCCTCCGGGTGCTCCGGTTTCCTCCCACAGGCTAGAGATGGCCACAGGAAATTGCCCATAGTGTTCAGGCGTGTGTAGATTAGGTGTGCTAGCCATGGGAAATGCAGGGGAATGGGTCTGAGTGGGAGGGATGGTGTGGTCCTGCTGGGCCAAATGGCCTGTTTCTACTCAATATTCTATTCTGCATCTGGATGGTTATATGAATAGGAAGGGCTTTAGAGGGATATGGGCCAAATACTGGCAAGTGGGACTTGATTAATTTAGGATATCTGGTCAACATGGACACATGGACTGAAGGGTCTGTGTACATGCTGTAGATATCAATAGTGAACACGTTTCCAATGCATGTTTGGGTTGTAGACGTATTCCATCCCAATCTTGTAACTGAAAAATGGACAGTGCCACCCGCTGGCCCTCCCCTGATTCCATTCCAGTGAATGACTCAGGATAGCAGGAGGCCATTCTGGCCCTGAAGCCTGCTCCTCTCATGGCTGGTCTAAATGTGGCCTCACAACCCACATTCCAACCCACTCCCAACAATCATTGGTTTCTTAGTTAATCAGGAATCTATCTACCTCTGCCTTAAAATTATTCAATGATCCCCACCTCCACTGCAGTGTGGGGAAGGGGCTTCTACTGTAGCCCAATTCTCTGAAAGAAATTTTCTGAATCTCCATCTTAAATCAAGGAACCTCACTTTCAAACTGCGTCCCACTAGTATCAAGTCTAAATAATTGTTCAAAACAAAGTCACCGAACATTGAGTCCAGCTGATGAGTGAGTCTGTAATTCCAACAGGTTCCCTGTGAGTGGTCACATTTAATGTGTGTAAAGAGTTTAAAATGCTCATTGACGCAGATGGGTTAGATGTTTAGAAACATATAATAACTTGCAGAAGACCCTGTTTTTCCATTTCGCTTGTTTAATTTTCCGGGCAAGTTTTGGTGTTTGTTTGCGATGGGGGAGATCTGAACAAGGCAAAGATTCCAGCACAAGTTAGACAGCTTTTCAGGAAATTTTGGGACAATGACTCTCCAATGGTAACGCCACAACGACATGTGTCACTCGAATGGGAATCTGAAGGACGGCGCTGTTCCTGTTTCGGATTTGGACGCACATTAAAAACGTTAGGAGTGACACTGGATTTGAACACAAACACTTGACACCGTACAGCATAGGAGCAGAAGTAGGCCATTCAGCCCCTCGAGTCAATGAGATTGTAGCAACTGTTGGTGCTGTACATGACCCCATGGTCAAAGGTTTGCAACACCCTCAGGAGGCATGTATTCCAGCTTCAGTGCTGTACTGAAAAGACCCTACATTGACGCAAGAGCTGTCTTGTGATGAAGATTTTAAACTGAGGCTCCAGTTAAGGTAGAGTTCATTAACATCCTCCAATACTCTTGAGAGAAGAGCAGGATGTTTAATGACACCCTGGTTAATAATCTCCATTTACCTAACGTCACCACAAACCATAATGCCGTAAGAAATAGGAACAGGAGTAGGCCATTCAGCCCATTGAGCCTGCTCCACCATTCAACAGGATCATTGCTGACCCACAATCCCTCACATCCACCTTCCTACTCTTTTCTTGTCACCTTCGATTTCCCCAACTGATCAAGAATTTATCGACCTCAGTCTTAAACATACAGAAGGACTCTGCCCCCACAGCTCTCTGGGGCAAGGAGTTCTAAAGACTCATAACCCTCTGCAAGAAGAAATTCCTCCTCATCTCAATCTTAAATTGTTCTGGGATTATGCCTCTGGTCCTGGACTCTTCCACGAGGGGAAACATCGACCTGGCTTTTACTCTGTCAATATTTCAATGAGATCACCTCTCATTTTTCTAAATTCCAGTGAGCAGGGTCCCAACCTGTTTAGCCTTTGCTTATAAAACAATCCCTCCATACCGAGGATTATTTTAGTGAATATTCTCTGAACTGCCTCCAATGACGTGATAACCTTTTGTAAATAAGGGGATCAAAACTGCTCACCCTTCTCCAGATGTGGTCTCACCAGCACCTTGTACAGTCGCAGGTAGACTTCCTTATTCATTTACTCCAACCCCCTTGAAATAAAGGCCCACATTCCATGACCCTTCCTGATTACCTGCTGTCCCTGTGTGCTAACTTTCTGTGTTTCGTGCACAAGTTTCCCCAGGTCCCTTTGTGTTGTAGCTTTCTTCGTTAAAGAATATTCTGTTCTTTTGATCTCCCTTTCAAATTGAGCGACTACACATTTTCCCACATTACACTCCATTTGCCAATATTTTGCCCACATAATTAACTTATCAATATCCCTCTCAAAATGTTCTTTTCCTGTTGACAGGATCTTAGTTTGAGAAACTTGACTTCAATGTTCACCTGGATACCAGCAACTGATGTTTTCGTTTAAATTCAGCTGTGGGAGTGGGAGTGGGAGTGGGAGTGGGAGTGGGAGTGGGAGTGGGAGTGTGAGTGTGAGTGTGAGTGTGAGTGGGAGTGGGAGTGGGAGTGGGAGTGGGAGTGGGAGTGGGAGTGGGAGTGTGAGTGGGAGTGGGAGTGGGAGTGGGAGTGGGAGTGGGAGTGGGAGTGGGCTGGGCCAACATTTATTGCCCGTCCCTCGTTGCCCTTGAGAAGGTGGTGGTGAGCTGCATTTTTGAATCACTGCCGTCCATGTGCTGTAAGTTGACTCACAATGCCCTTAAGGAGGGAATTCCAGGACTTTGACCCAGCAATGGTGAAGCCACAGTGATATATTTCCAAGTCAGGATGATGAGTGACTTGAAAGGGAACTCGCAGGTGGTGGTGTTCCAGTGTATCTGCGGCCCTTCTCCTTCCAGGTGGAAGTAGTCATGGGTTTGGAAGGTGAGTTTCTGCAGTGCATCTTGTAGATAGTACACACTGCTGCTACTGAGCTTCAGTGGTGGGAAGAGTGGATGCTTGTGGATATGATACCAATCAAGTGGGCTGCTTTGTCCTGGATGGAATGAAGCCTCTTGAATTTTGTTGGAGTTGCACCCATCCAGGCAAGAGTGGAGTAATCCATCATTTGCCTGACTTGTGCCTTGTAGATGATGGACAGGCTTTGGGGAGATAGGAGAGGAGTTACTTGCCATAGTATTCCTGGCCTCTGACCTCTTCATGGAGCCACTATGTTTATATGCAAGTCGAGTTTCTGGTCAATGGTAATCCCTGGAATGTTGATAGTGGGGGATTCAGTGATGGTAACATCATTGAGTGTCAGGGAGCAGGGGTTAGATTGTCTCTTATTGTTGATGGTCATAGCTGGCATTTGTGTGGCGTGATTGTTACATCGAGCAGATGTGGAGGAGCTGGTGTGGGACCGGGGTGGACAAAGTTAAAAAAATCACACAACACCAAGTTATAGTCCAACAAGTGTATTTGGAAGCACTAGCTTGTGGAGTGCTGCTCCTTCATCAGGTAGCTATAATCTAGTGTCGTGTGATTTGAAACTTCTAGCAGAGTTAATTGAATGTGAAATTTTTTGAAACATCCTGAAGTTGTGAAATGGTATGATAGAAATATTAGTTTGTTCTCATTCAAAGGAAGTTCAATAATGACAAAAAAGATGTTTTAAGGAGAGTCTTTGGGAGGGTTTTTGACTTTGTGCATTAACGTCAGAGAGAGGGAGTGATAGTGAGTTGGAGGTTTGGATCCTTTTCAGGACAGTAGGGAGAAATCTAAAATAGGCTGTGTTTTCACTACCCACTGTTTTATACTGTCTCGCAAAGCCAAATACAATGCTGTTTAAAGTATAAAGAAGTAGGCAAAAATAGAGGAGGGGAAAATTTCCACATCACTTTTTCATGTTGAAATGATTTTGTTGAAAATGTAAGTGTTGCTGATTCCTAATTTTGTTAATGTTTCAAATATCCTTACTCCCAAGTCAATTAGTGATGATTGAGACAATCACTGGTACAGACAGCACGAAAAGTGGCACCAGTTAAATAAAAGGGAGAGACTGTAGTCAATGCTCCATGTTGAGTTTGATAAGAGCATTCATATCTATGGTTTGGTCCGATTAGGATCAGGTCTCTTTATGTTTGAATCTTCTGCATTGCTTATTTGAAATTGTTAGAGACAAGAATATTTTCTGTTGCGGGACATGGCGTAAGGAAATGGGAGGTTCAAAGTGTTGTGCTGGGACGAATGTCACTGGCCCTCCTTCACAAAGCACTTAATTGTTGCTCAAAGCAGACACTTCATCAGTAATTTAAACTATGGAGGCACTGATGATGCTCCACCTGTACGGGTAGGTTTACTTTAAGACTCTCCTTAAAGATATGTTAGAGGCAGTTTATTTCCATATACTCAATGGTTTCTTTCTACAGTACATAATTACCTTTAGAGACAAGATTAGTCCTCACTGCCTGGCTAACATAGACGGTCTTGCGGTTGAGAAGTCTATTGTAACCCATGACATGACATTGCTGGTAGAATTGATCTATTTAATACAATCTGAAGTTAGATAAGGCTTCCTTTTATTTGACAATGACTGCTATACTTTGTACCTACAAGAAAGGTCTCATTGTGATAGTTATTGTGTTGGAAAAATTCAATTGAATGTTAATAGTCATCACGATGATATCTTTGTTCAGCGTGATGCACTCAACTGAAAGGGTAAAGTACTTTTCAAATAGATGAGTTTGGGAAAAAAATTCCAATTGTTGCTTGAATCCGAGATTTAAACCCTTTAATAACATGCTGTGTCCAATCCCCAACATAGCACTTTCTTGCTTATGGAGTTCAATACTTAGTTATCTTCTTGAAGTTAAAATGAAACCGGATCTGGGCATTGAGGTGAAGTGGGAATGGGAGATAGGGATCCGATGAGCTTTTTACAAATATATTTGTTATCTGGGGCTTTTGGAGGAAGTGGAATTACAAGCCATGAAACATAAAGAAGTAAGCAGTTAATGTACCAGTGTTTAACTGGTTGATAGAAATTAGGACTCCTTAGTTTAATAGACCATCTCTTATTAGCAACCATTTAGACTAAATGCTTTTTCACTTGGCGAAAAACGAGGGCCATCTCAGAGTCAAAGTCTAACATCAAGATATCTTGTAAAAACGTTTCATATATCGAAAGGAGGAGTTTAAAGAATATTAGTGATGAAGATCGACTGACAAGATTGCTTTGCCTGCCAATGTGTTTTCTCAATGTTAATTACACATTTGTGAGCTTTGCTACATTTTGCGGAAAACTATTTTATCTATAGATTACAATCATGTTTATATGATGCTCTCTAGAATTGTACATCCCACCCCTGCCCTCTCAGTGTGTCCTGGTGAACCACTTAACTGTTGTTACAGAAATGTTCCTTGGCTTTTAGCATCGCTCTCACACTTTTGAGTGACTTTTACGGGTAAAGAGATGTTATAGGGAAAGGTCAAGCTTCTAATGATGTCCACATCCTGGAAAATGAAATAAAAACCCAATGACTGTGATTGTATCATTGTTAAAAGTTGTTGATTAGACACATTATAATGTTAGCTTTTTGTAAACAGTATCTTGCAGTGAGACCTGAGTTATCCTTTAATTGGTGGCCTTAATCTTCTCTGAGTTGATAATGATGTCAGTCTGCTCCAGCCCTTGCTCTGTATCGAATGAGACTGACATTTGCTGCAATCTCACTATCACCATCCTCTCACATCCTCCCTGTGTTTGTGTTGGTTTCTTCTGGGGTCTCTGGTTTCCTCCCACAGTCCAAAGGTGTGCAGGTTAGGTGGATTTACCTTGCTAAATTGCCCCATAGTGTCCAGGGGTGGGTAGGTTAGGTGGGTTACCCATACCAAATATGGGGGTCATGGGTAATAGAGTGGGGTCTGGATGGGATGTTCTTTGGAGGGCTAGTGCAGACCCTTGTGCTGAATGGCCTCATTTGGCACTGCAGTGATTCTGTGATTCCATGTTGAGATTTAGTTTCCATGTTGAGATTTGCCGACGGTTAGTTTGCGTGGTGAGTTTGGTCGGATCGCAACCAGTGCCAGGTTAGGCTGTTACCAAGGTGTTTAACAAGCAATGGTAAGCATCAGTTGGGAACAACCCTCCAC
Organism: Chiloscyllium punctatum; assembly: GCF_047496795.1. Lineage (NCBI taxonomy): Eukaryota > Metazoa > Chordata > Chondrichthyes > Orectolobiformes > Hemiscylliidae > Chiloscyllium > Chiloscyllium punctatum. Next base: position 59,873,012 of record NC_092778.1, on the reverse strand, counting down.
TGTCCAGCACAAATCTCGCCACGTCGCTCGAGAATAGCGAACAGGATGATCTTGGCATCAAGATGGGCATCACTGAATGTTGCACCCAATTCTACCACAGGCCTCACCTGAGCCCACTTCCCTCAGAGCCCAGTGAGATGGCACCCAGTTCTGGGATTGGTTCTCTCTGAGTTGGGGTTTCATTGAAAATAGAATGCTTACGTTTGCACAAATCATCTTCCAGTTCTGCGAGTAACTGTCTGATTTAAGAGCGTCAAAATAGGTCTGTGTCACCAAGATTTTAATTAAATCACTAGGTTCATTTCTTTATGCTGTCCATCTTAGACATACAATCGTTCAGCTAATCTCCTCATGGAATTGTTTTAAAATTTCAGGAAGCACTAGCTCAGTCACCATGAGTATATCAAGTTAAAACTTTGGTCAGAGCTTCTTTTAAGGTAGATTTGGCTGTCTCTAATTAATGATATGGAGAACAAGTGTGGTTTAAGAGATGTTGCTCTCCAGACTCTGTGCCTTTCACACAGACAGTTCTGCTGCCCACAGTCCTGATTAGCTCTTCTCTCTTGACCCTAGTTAACATGTCGCATATGGAAATAATCACATTTGTCTTACAGTTCACTCAGGGAGTCTGTGTTGCTGTGGTAACATGGGCTTTTGTAAGCATGTCAAAGTCTGGAGCTATAAGTATTGTTTAGATCAGATTACTTACTGTGTGGAAACAGGCCCTTCGGCCCAACAAGTCCACACCGACCCGTCGAAGCACACCCACCCAGACCCATTCCCTACATTTATCCCTTCACCTAACACTACGGGCAATTTAGCACAGCCAATTCACCTAACCTGCACATTTTTGGACTGTGGGAGGAAACTAGAACACCTGGAGGAAACCCACGCAGGCACGAGGAGAATGTGTAAACTCCACACAGAGACTCACCTGAAGCGGGAATTGAACCCGGCTCTCTGGCGCTGTGAGGCAGCAGTGCTAACCACTGTGCCACCGTGCTGCCCACTAAAGTTGGTGGGGGTTTCGATCTCTTTTCCAGCATATGCTTTGATCTGTAGGTTCAATTATGTCAAGAATCATAGAATCAGACAGCCCACCGGACCATCATTGTCTGTACCACCAAAAATATAAAATCATGAGGGACACGGAGAGGGCAAATCAACAAGGTCTTTTCACTGGGGTGGGAAGTCCAGAACTAGAGGGCATAGTTTTAGGGTGAGAGGGGCAAGATGTAATGGAACCTAAAGGGCAACTTTTTCACGCAGAGGGTGGTGTTTGTGTATGGAGTGAGCTGGCAGAGGAAATGGTGGAGGCTAGTACAATTGCAACATTTAAAAGGTATCTGGATGGGTTTATGAATAGGAAGGGTTTAGAGGGATAGGGGCCAAGTGCTGGCAAATGGGTCTAGATTAATTAGGATGTCTGACTGGCATGGACGAGTTGGACTTGAGGGTCTGTTTCTGTGCTGTACATCTCTATGACTCTACCTACATCAGTCCCACCTTACCATACTAGGCCCAAAGCCTGGAATATTATAACAGCTTCAGTGCTCATCCAAGTACTTTTTAAAGGTTGTGAGTTTTCCCAGGACCCTGGAAATGTGTACATCTCATCAGAAAGTCGTTATTTATTCTCTCGGGAAAAGCAACTTCAGAGCAGTGTCGCTGTTTCCAGAATGTTCTTGGTGCTGTGCAATTCCTCAGAACCCCAGGGCACAAAATGGAGCCATCAGTCTGTGCTGGGGGCAGTGGGGAGGGGCAGGGAGCAATCTTGCACCTTTGAGGAAAAGTCTGGACACAATCTGGGAAGAATGTAGTTGGCACTTGAAAAGTTTTAATGGAAGTGATTTAAATGGAGAGAAACTGCAGAAAGCTGCAACACACAAGATGTGGGGTCTTTGTATATGGAACATAGGCAGCTGAGTGCAGCAGGTAATCAGGAAGGCTAATGGAATGTTGACCATTATTCAAAGGCTGTTGGAGTATAAGGGTCGAGAAGTCTTAGTGGAACTGTACAAGGCCCTGGTAAGATCAAACCTGGAGTACTGTGAGCAGTTTTATTCCCTTTAGACATTATTTTATTGGAAGTAGTTCAGCTGAGGTTCACTAGGATGATCCCTGGTAGGGAGGGATTGCCTTATGAGCAAAGGTTAAACAGGTTGGGAGTCCACTCACTGGAGTTTGGAGAATGGGAGGTGATCCCATTGAAACATAACGGGTTGTGAAGGGGCTTGACAGGGTCAATGCTGAGAGGATGGTTCCCCTCACGGGAAGAGTTTAGGGCCAGAAGGCTTAAAGAGACAACAATTTAAGACTGAAATGAGGAAGAATTTCTTCTTTCAGAAGGTTGTGAGCCTTTGGAATCCCTTGCCACAGAGAAGGGTGGGGCCAAATTGCTTGTGTAAATTTAAGGCTGTGATAGATTCGTGATCAAGGGGGAAATCCAGGGTTACGGGGAAAGTAGGCATGAGGAAGGTCGGGTGATCCTATTGAATGGTGGAGCAGGCTCGATGGGCTGAATGGCCTACTCCTGTGCTTATTTCTTATGCCCTTATGGTCTTAAACACCAGGTTATTCAATGAAGTGACAAAGTTTATGTTTGGAAAGGGATTCCAACTTGAATAAGCCAAAGGTGCTTCTGTCAAAGGCTCTTCTCTGAATATTCCTTTGGGATGGTTTGAAGCTGAAGAGATTATTCCGGATACATTGTTTGTGCTAGATCGTGGTAAAATACTGGTCAATAAAATTTGTTGACTAATTTCTATCAATGAATCATTAACCTGCTTTTGAGAATGTCTTTGTGTTCTAAAGATGTGAGATGTACTCGCAGGAGAGTCTAGGGCCAGAGGGCACAGTCTCAGAATAAAGGGGCACCAATTTAAGGCTGAGATGAGGAGGAATTTCTTCTCTGTGAGCGCTGTGAGTCTTTGGAACATCTTGCTACAGAGAGCTGCGGGGGCAAAGCCCTTGTGTATATTTAAGGCTGAGAGAGATAGATTCTTGGTTGGTAGGAAAATCAAAGATAATGGGGAAAATGCAGGAGGGTGGGTAGAAGGGATGTCGGATCTGCCATGATGTTATTGGTGATGTTACCTAGTATGGTGATGAAACTAGGTCTGAAAATGAACCTTCCACTTCAGCGAGCAAACTTGCATCCAGAGCCTCAACCTGAGCTACAAATCTTCTCAAACCTTGCTCTGATGCTATTGAATGGAGGAGCAGGAGCCGAATGGCGTATTCCCATTCCTATTTCTTCAAGAGTCTCATGAACAATAATAATCACTCCTTGGGTCAATGTTAATGTTGACAGTGTTCTGGGACAAGGTGACAATCCCTCAGATGCTGGAGGGGTCAGCTCCTGATTTCACGTCTGCTCTTCTCTATGAGAACGTTAACAGCAGTCGATTTATGGATAAGGAAATGTATTCAGAGTGTACTCACTGATGAATTGATCGAATTATACTGGAGCAGTTTTAATATATGTCTTAGCTAAAGTTAGACATCTGTGACTGATTAATTTGTTCCTCCTTTGTCAGTATTTACTTACGTGAAATTTATCGACAACTAAGTGACATACCCAAAATGAATTTCTGTTTGGAATTTGCTGTACAAGCAAGTGAAAAGAATGCATTGAATTTTCGCGCAGGTTTTAATGATAATTGTGAGCAGCCAGGACTGCAACGTTCCTTATTTCCCTCAACCAACAAATCTCCATGCTCCATTAAACCTCCAACACCACTGCTAAAGTTTGTCTAGAAATATCTTAGAAACCCAAAGCTAAAATCCAAGGTGAGAAATAACTTACTGAATCAGTGTGTGCAGTAAGGTGGCAAGAAAGGCAAACTTCTTAAAAAAATTATTAGAAGGAATTAAAAACCAGTTAGACATCTCATGTACTTGCGAAGCCATGAAAGACTCTTCTGAATAAACACATGATACTAAGAAAGGTAGACTGATGGAATCAAAAGACATTTACAGTACAAAGGAGGACATTCAGCCCCTTCTTTCTCTGCTGCCCTAACATGAACTGTCCAGCCTCGTTTCCCGCTTTCCACTCGTGTTCCATCGCTTTGTAGGCTGCAAGTACAGATCCAAGTATCCTCAGCGTGGGTTTCTGTCTTGTTCATCTCTTCAGGCAGTGAGTTCCAGGCACTCATCCCTTGTCTGAGTATCAAACATTCTCCTCAAAGTTGGTTAATGCCTCCCACATTACTTTAAGTCAATTGTTCATCTCATTGTGAAGCCAATTAGGTCCTTCCTGTTCACTCTATCTAGGGCCTCTTATAATTTTGTACACCTCAGTTAAGCCTTGCCTCATCCTCCTCTGTTCCAGAGAAGACAATTACAGCTGTAAAAAGTTAAAAATCACACAACACCAGGTTATAGTCCAACAGGTTTAATTGGAAGCACTAGCACTGATGAAGGAGCATCGCTCCGAAAGCTAGTGTGCTTCCAATTAAACCTATTGGACTATAACCTGGTGTTGTGTGATTTTTAACTTTGTACACCCCAGTCCAAAACCAGCATCTCCAAATCATGACAACTGTAAGAGCCTTCTTCACTGCTAATTTCCCAAACATACACTTTATTCACCAACTTTCTTTAAACAAACATTACTGTAGTGATTGGACCAAGTGGATGTCATTGACTATGAGATCCCTGGTTGGGCCAGTTAACTGGAGCCAATCAGGGAGCCCTGGCTGACAGATATAAGCAGAAGATTGGAAAAATAAGCACTTCCACTGTCAGGTGGTAGTGTGGGAAAAAAAAACAGGAGTGTCAGACATGCTATTCACTCTGAGAGCTGGGTCTGAGGGAGCTGGATCAGTGTCAAGGGGTAAAAAAACAGGAGTGTCCGAGGTTCTGCAAGAAGAAATAAAAATAAACAGGAGATTGAGAAGGTCTCCTCAGTCTAGGGACTGGCTCTGAGCTGGCTGGTGTTATAGTCAGTATGTTACTGTTAGTTTCTGCTTCCCCTCTTTGTTGGAGGGAAAAACCTGATTCCTGAACTGGCTGAATTATTTAGCCAGTTTGTTAACTGACATTCCTTTTAGCGAGGACTGATTGTTAAATTCCTGATGCACATAATGTGCTTCAGGTGTAACTCAGTTCTCATTAGGGGATTGTTGTTTCACTGGCTAGTTACAGCCTGTGTTTTTCTCTTTTTACTTTTTGAGAAAAGGATAATGTTAATTTAGTGGTAGGGCTTAGCCCTTGGACTCTAGTTTCCTTTGTTTTTTGTATGTATCCTCACTGTTTTTGGTGTTTGGACTGAGCCCTTGCGGAAGACATACATTTTACCAGAGGAGCTGTTCCTGTGGGGAGGCCTAGCCCTAGGAATGGGCCTCTGAAGATTGAACACCTGTGTGTGTGCTGGGAGGTGAGCAGTTGCTGTATCCTAGAGTTTGGGAGAAGACCTTTCCTTCGGGAGTGGACCAAACCCCTGTGAGTTAACTGCACCTGTACAATGTACTATGTTCCTGTGAGTGGGCCTGGTTTTCCAAGGCTGGGCCAGGACTCCATGGAGACTGAACATCTGTGTGCTGTGCATTTGCTGCCTTCGGGAGTGGACTCTGCAGTTTGGAGTGGACTCCACTTCTGACGATGCAATCTGTAAACTGGAGTGGACTCTGTTCCTGAGAATGGACTCTATATTTTTGAAGACTCTATATCTGGACTCTGTGTGTACCAGAAAGGACTCTGTGTGTTTTTTGATAATTAACTGTATTATGATGTTTGTTGGGTCAATCACTTGCACTGTCTTGTGTCCCTGGGTCTGGCAGGCCTTACTGTGAGCTGGGAGGCTCATGGGTTGTCCTGAAAGCTGTCACCCCGAGAGCCGGAGGGTGGGTAGGCCATCCTGTGAACCTGAAGGTTGGTCGGCTGTCCTGAAAGCCAGAGGGTGGGTAGGCCACCCTGACGCCAGTCGCCCCGAGAGCCAGATGGTGGGTAGGCCGTTCTGAGCGCTGTCATCCCAAGAAGGGGTAATCGGGAGGGCTGTCCTAGAGGTGGTCAAAAGGTGTCAGAGCAGCCGAGAGCCAGAAGGCGCGTAGGGGCGGGCTGAGATCCGGAAGGCTTGTGGGCTACCCTGCACGCTGTCGTCCCAGAGAAGGGGCTGGGCTGTCCTAGAGGTGGCCGGAAGGTGTGCCAGGATAGCCTACTGGCCGGACAGCACATCAGGGTGGGTGAGAGCCCAATGGTATGTAGGGGCAGACCAAGAGCCAGAAGGCGGGTAGCCGTCCTCAGTGCTGTCACCCCAGGCAGGTACCGGGGCGGGCTGTCCTAGAGGTGGTCGAAAGGTGGGTCAGGGCAGACCGAGAACTGGAAGAGACATGGGGTGGACCGAGAGCTGGAAGGTGTGTAGGGGGCGGGCTGCCTTAGAGTGGCCGGAAGGTGGGGGGGACGGGGGCAATCTGGGTCTGTATTGTTTGCACTTTTGTATGTAACAGTATTGTCTCATGTACAAATGTCATTGTCGCTGTCTTTTCAAGTGGAACTGTGATCTGAGGTTTGTCCTCATCTCCCTGTAAACTGGTTGAACAGTAGAGTTTGGGGCCTGGCTTTGATGCTCCTCTCCCTTGTAATATTGCTGTTGTATACAGCTGTAAATGTTAACTGTTTTTTTATAAACTGTTTGTAATTGTTTAATAAAATAATAAGCAGAAGATTGGAAAAATAAGCACTTCCGCTGTAAGGTGGTAGTGTGGGGGAAAAAAACAGGACATGCTATTCACTCTGAGAGCTGGGTCTGAGGGAGCTGGATCAGTGTCAAGGGGAAAAAAAAAACAGGAGTGTCCAAGGTTCTGCAAGAAGAAATAAAAATAAGCAGGAAATTGAGAAGGTCTTCTCAGTCTAGGGACTGGCTCTGTGCTGGCTGGTCAAAGTCCATGTACTGTGCACATGTGAAAAGAAAGATGTCTTGGGATCCTGACCTCTGTGCAGTTAGTTCAATACAAACCATTTGACTTGAATATCACAGAATTTGCAATAAAGTTCAACTTGTCTCCTTACAGTATGTTCCACTCAATAGAATTGCAATTGTCTTTATTTTTACAATGTACATATTCCTGTCAAGCATGTTGCCTGAGGGCAAAACATTTCAAATTGGAAATGACCAAAAGTGCGATAGAAATAAACTTTTCTCTATGCACCATGTTGCATTCTGAGATGCCTCACAACTAGAAGTTTGCATTCCTAGCTGTATCTTCAATAATCTCTGTACCATCACAAGCAAGATGTCTCTCAGCACTTTTCGCGTTGAGATAGCTCTGAAGCATTGTCACTGTTCTAATGTGGATGGTTGAATAGAGGGTTTAACATTTTGGAATTGATCCAGATCTGAAGGCCTCCTTTCAGCTTTTTATCAGTTTGAATCTAAATGTCGCTCTGTCGCTAGGGCTAATGATCTCTGAGGACCCACACTCCTGCAGAATCTAATCTACCAGCCCAGGATAGTGGTGATCTTTCTCAAATTAAAGGTATCTGTGTTTCATCTGAAGTCCAATGTGCACTGAGTGTAACTGTTTCTCTCATCCTAGGACAGTACTGGGGCCCTATGGAGTCGACCGAAGAGTCCACTGTGTAGACTTTACAGACTGTGAGAATGGACTGGGTAAGTGACCCTGAGACGCATTTCCTTTGCAATGAAGGACAGGAACCCTTAGGGGTGGGGATATAAAAGGGCTTTTCACCTTGTTTGAGTTTGAGTTATACCCATTATAAAAGTGCCCCCTTCTTTCTGAATAACAAGCCGCAGCAACAAGCTAGTTGACATTTTGAAGTTCTGTAATTCAGTCATACTCTCTACATTTGATGAAAATATCTGTGATGTTCCTATCTATAGCACTGGAGAAAACTTCCAGCCTTGTGTCTGTTCAGACAGAAATCACCAGAAGGTGTCTCTTCCCCTTCCCCCATTGTACTTGTCCTTCTCAAGCTTTGAGTCTCACAGGGATTTAACTGTGAAAGCCACAAATACTATTTTGATCAAGAGGCCTGTGTTCCCATGTGGCCTTGACAGTGCTGCATTAATGGACCCTACAGGCCCCAGGTCGAACACTAGTTCCGTTCGAATCCAAAGTCCCCACGTTCCCTGCAGACATTCCGGGACCAACATCACAAGGTGAATTTACACCCTCCTTCCAGTCCAACAAATGTAAAGACCAACACAAAATCTTCAGCGGAGCTAGTCAGCATGGGCCAGAGTTTTTGTGGTCCCCTTATGTACAGCAACCTGCTGCGACTATTAGTAGAAAACAAGCATTAAGCCTTATCAATACAAGTTCATGGGAACCTGAGAATCAGGTTAGAGGCAAAGGTCCATCTGAGGTTCCCTGCATTTCAGCTGCTGGCGTTCAGGAAGCTGCAACAATGATCCTGAAAGATAGGGTCACTGTTCCATCTCTCAGAGCAGCAATTGTTATAATGGCTACTCAGTGCATAATTCACTATGCAATCCCAGGAAGAGAGAGTCAAATGTAAGGAAGCGGTGATGAGGCAGCTTAGAGCGGGGTTCCTGTCAATAGGCCTTCACTGTAACAGATTTGGACTGGATAAGCAGAGGCACTCAGTATAGAAACACCGGTCTGTGCGAGTTGGAGCAATTTGAACAAACTATTGCTTAACTTTCACTCTCTTTATTAGTATTTAGTATATAGACGAAGCAAGATGCCGCAGGGTATGGTAGACTCCTTGTGAGTTCCTGCGTGAAGATCAAAGTTTCCTATTTCCTACAATCGTTCTATACTCTTTAAACTTAATAGCATGCTTTTAAAAATTACTAACATTTGCCTGTTTTTGTTTTTTGCTGCTGTTTATCTATTATTTACTTATCTCTGCTTCTTAACTCTCTGATCTGCCTGTATTGTTCACAAGACAAAGCTTTTCACTGTGCCTCGGTACATGTGACAATAAATTCAATTCAATTCAATTCTGCCTTTTCTCTTCACTGTTATTCTTCAGACATAGAGAGAGCACTCTGGTGACCTGCTCCCTGCCAGCATCTAGGAGAAAGTGAGGACTGCAGATGCTGGAGATCAGAGCTGAAAAATGTGTTGCTGGAAAAGCGCAGCAGGTTAGGCAGCATCCAAGGAGCAGGAGAATCGACGTTTCAGGCATAAGCCCTTCTTCAGGAATGAAGAAGGCCTTATGCCCGAAATGTCGATTCTCCTGCTCCTTTGATGCTGCTTGACCTGCTGCGCTTTTCCAGCAACACATTTTTCAGCCCTGCCAGCATCTGTCCACTAAGAGCAATATGTCAAAGTTGGCTCTGTCCTAAATACTGTCCTCTCTCTTCACACCCGTACCTAAAATTAGTGGAACATGAGGCATAAGCCAGCACATGCGCAGGAGGTGCAACAACAAGCCTCATTTAATAAAGCAATTTAATTTGTATTCTGTTCCTTGATCAGCCATGTTCTTTGCAGTGAGGCTAGCGATCACAAATCACTGTGGACTAAGGGCTCAGTGATAGTGTCCCTAGCTCTGAGACAGGAGATGTAGGTTCATGTCCCTCCTGCTCCAAAGCAATACAATCACATATTTGGAAAGACTGGTTCGCAAATATCTGAATCCGTATGGTTTGAAAATGTCACGCTGGGTACTATTGATCTAACCATCAAAGACAGGTTTTAATCAATTTTACACTCACAGATATTAGGCAAGAACTTTCGAAAGCTGATTGGAGGCAGATGTTCACAGGTAAAGGGACGGCTGGAAAATGGGAAGCCTTCAGAAATGAGATAACGAGAATCCAGAAAAAGTATATTCCTGTCGGGGTGAAAGGGAAGGCTGGTAGGTATAGGGAATGCTGGATGACTAAAGAAAATGAGGGTTTGTTTAAGAAAAGGAAGGAAGCATATGTCAGGTATAGACAGGATAGATCGAGTGAATCCTTAGAAGGGAAGTGGGAGTATACTTAAGAGGGAAATCAGGAGGGCAAAAAGGGGACATGAGACAGCTTTGTCAAATAGAATTAAGGAGAATCCAAAGGGTTTTTGCAAATACATTAAGGACAAAAGAGTAACTAGGGAGAGAATAGTGCCCCTCAAAGATCAGCAAGGTAGCCTTTGTGTGGAGCCGCAGAAAATGGGGGAGATACTAAATGAGTATTTTGCATCAGTATTTACTGTGGAAAAGGATATGGAAGATACAGACTGTAGGGAAATAGATGCTGACAGCTTGCAAAATGTCCAGATTATGGAGGAGGAAGTGCTGGATGTCTTGAAACAGGTAAAGGTGAATAAATCCCCAAGACCTGATCAGCTGTACCCTAGAACTCTGTGGGAAGCTAGACAAGTGATTGCTGGGCTTCTTGCTGAGATATTTGTATCATCGATAGTCACAGGTGAGGTGCCGGAAGACTGGAGGTTGGCAAACGTGGTGCCATTGTTTAAGAAGGGTGGTAAGGACAAGCCAGGGAACTATAGACCGGTCAGCCTGACCTCGGTGGTGGGCAAGTTGTTGGTGGGAATCCTGAGGGACAGGATGTACATGTATTTGGAAAGGCAAGGACTGATTGGGTTAGTCAACATGGCTTTGTGCGTGGGAAATCATGTCTCACAAACTTGATTGAGCTTTTTGAAGAAATAAGATTAGATTACTTACAGTGTGGAAACAGGCCCTTCGGCCCAACAAGCCCACACCGACCCTCCAAAAGCAACCCACCCAGACCCATTCCCCTAACCCAGACCTAACACTACGGGCAATTTAGCTTGGCCAATTCACCTAACCTGCTCATTTTTGGACTGTGGGAGGAAACCCACACAGACACGGGGCGAATGTACAAACTCCACACAGCCTGAGGCGGGAGTTGAACACAGGTCTCTGGCACAGTGAGGCAGCAGTGCTAACCACCGTGCCACTGTGCCGCCCACTAAGAGACAAAGAGGATTAATGAGGGCAGAGCAGTAGATGTGATCTATATGGATTTCAGTAAGGTGTTCTACAAGGTTCCCCATGGGAGACTGATTAGCAAGGTTAGATCTCATGGAATACAGGGAGAACTAGCCATTTGGATACAGAACTGGCTCAAAGGTAGAAGACAGAGGCTGGAGGTGGAGGTTGATTTTCAGACTGGAGGCCTGTGACCAGTGGAGTGCCACAAGGATCAGTGCTGGGTCCTCTACTTTTTGTCATTTACATAAATGATTTGGATGTGAGCATAAGAGGTACAGTTAGTAAGTTTGCAGATGACACCAAAGGTGTAGTGGACAGCAAAGGGGGTTACCTCAGATTACAACAGGATCTTGACCAGATGGGCCAGTGGGCTGAGAAGTGGCAGATGGAGTTTAATTCAGATAAATGTGAGTGCTTCATTTTGGGAAAACAAATCTTAGCAGGGCTTATACATTTAATGGTAAGGTCCAAGGGAGTGTTGCTGAACAAAGAGACCTTGGAGTGTAGGTTCATAGCTCCTTGAAAGTTGAGTGGCAGGTAGATAGGATAGTGAAGAAGGCATTTGGTATGTTTTCCTTTATTGGTCAGAGTATTGAGTACAGGAGTTGGGAGGTCAAATTGCGGCTGTACAGGACATTGGTTAGGCCACTGTTGGAATATTGCATGCAATTCTGGTCTCCTTCCTATCAGAAAGATGTTGTGAAACTTGAAAGGGTTCAGAAAAGATTTACAAGGATGTTGCCAGGGTTGGAGGATGTGAGCAACAGGGAGAGGCTGAACAGGCTGGGGCTGTTTTCCCTGGAGCATCGGAGGCCGAGGGGTGACCTTATAGAGGTTTACAAAATTATGAGGGGCATGGATAAGATAAATAGACAAAGTCTTTTCCTGGGGTTGGGGAGTCCAGAACTAGAGGGCATAGGTTTAGAGTGAGGAAGAAAGATATAAAAGAGACCTAAGGGGCAACTTTTTCACACAGAGGTTGGTACGTGTATGGAATGAGCTGCCAGAGGATGTGGTGGAAGCTGGTACAATTGCAACATTTAAGAGACATTTGGATGGGTATATGATTAGGAAGGGTTTGGAGGGATATGGGCTGGCAGGTGGGACTAGATTGGGTTGGGATATCTGGTTGACTGGACGGGTAGGACTGAAGGGTCTGTTTCCATGCTGTACATCTCTATGACTCTATGATTCTATATGAAATGTCTCTTATTTATAAAAATATGACTATAAACAAGGAATTCCTAAATGAGGATAGCAAAGGAATATATGTTGCCGACTCCTCAAGAATTTTGAATTTATTCTGCCATTTGTCAGGGAGGGAGACAGGTGCACAGAAAGACTGACGTTATGTTGACATCTCAGATAAAGGAAATCTTATATTCTGAGGGTCACGGGACCTGAAACGTTAACTGTGATTTCTCTCCACAGATGCTGCCAGACCTGCTGAGCTTTTCCAGCAATTTTTGTTTTGGTTTCTGATTTACAGCATCCGCAGTTCTCTCAGTTTTTATTGAAATCCTGTAGCGTTCTGGTGTTTGGCAGTGAACGACACTCTCCAATCATTGACTGATTAAGAAATAGGCAGCAATGACCTTGTGTGTTTATAGAAGGCATCTAATACAAGGAAGCAGATGATCCCGCTATCACATGATCCAGGGGTTAGGTAAATCAGATCAGTCAGATCTGTTATAATTGATCCCAAGCCGTTGTATTTATTGCTGTTGTTACCAATCCTAATGTCACAATTAGCCTACTTAATTAGCACCAGGCACCACTGCATAAAGAGAAGTGTTGATTGAGTGAAATATTTGATTACTACTTTTCCGATGTTTACACTGCAGCATTCTTTTTGTTTTGAATCGAAGCATTGACTCTATTTTACAGGAAGTGCTCTTGAGAAGGGCTGCAGTTTTCAAACGTTTGCTCCACTTCAACGATGAATTAAATTTAAAAGCTAATTTTACGTATTTCTAGTGGGAAGTCGGTCGGCAGGATTTGAGTCAGAGCTTTGGGGCCTCCTTTCTAGGGGAGTGTGTGAGTTTCTAACTCACTTTGTGCAAAGAGCAGCCAGCAACCTGGCCAGCATTAAAAGCCAGGCAAAAGGATTTGTATCTGTTTTAACACTTTATCCAGTTTTAGTGGCAGTGACACATTGTGTAACTGTGCATCGTCCCTTTGTGCATTCAGCAGAGGCTGAAGCAAAGGATCTATTTTATCCGGAGCCTGTCTGAGTATTTCCTGGGTAATCCTTTAGCATCCTTTAAGGTCTTTATCACCCTCTGACCTCTAGTATGGCGGGGAATGAGTTTATTATTTCTACTGGAGATTTCCGCCACCTTTGTTTCCGCTGACCTGTAGCGGAGAGCAGCTTTCACTGTCTTAAGCAGTGCACAATACCCCTCCCTATAAGCCAGTCTTGTCTTGTTTCAATTGGTTAATATATTTACGTTTAAGCCTGATTAATCCTCATACCTGATCAGCCAGCCACCTTGGCAAGGTTATACCATGTGTCCTTTTGACATTTCTTGAGGGACATGAGTAATAGAATGAGTAGGCTATTCGGTCCATCTAGTTCATTGTGGGCTGAAGGTCTTGATTCCTGTGCTGTACAGTTCTATGTTCACTCTGACTGCATCAACTCCATCACTACTGATCTTCTAGCTCAACAGCACTTTCTTGCTCATGCATTTGACTGTTTGTAAAGACGTTCCATTCTCCCCTTCTTGTGTTAATACCATGTTACCCCTAAACCCACAGGAGGGCTTCTCAATCCGCTCAATGTCTTTCCTCCACCAGTTTAGCAGATAACCTTTGGCAATCTCGAACTATCACTGATTTCTTTAGAAACTTTTTCGGAATCGATCAGCTGACTCTCAGGTGTGGTTTCTTGTTGCTCCAATGCTACCCCAAATCCTCCTTGATGATTTGGAGGTGCCGGTGTTGGACTGGGGTGTACAAAGTTAAAAATCACACAACACCAGGTTACAGTCCAACAGATTTATTTGGAAGCACATTAGCTTTCGGAGCGACGCTCCTTCATCAGTGGTTGTGGAGTATAAGATTGTAAAGACACAGAATTTATAGCAAAAGTTTACAGTATGATGTAACTGTAATTATATATTGAAAAAGTTCTTTCATAGTTCACTTGAGAATGTAACTAAAAAAAAGTGTTGCGATTTACATATGGAAGAACTGAAACCAACATGGTCATTCTAAAAGATGAGAGACTTAACAAACAATCCAGGTCTTTTTCAATATATAATTTCAGTTATATCACACTGTAACCTTCTGCTATAAATTCTGCGTCTTATGATCTTATACTCCACAACCAACTGATGAAGGAGCTGTGCTCTGAAAGCTAGTGCTTCCAAATAAACCTGTTGGACTATAATCTGGTGTGTGATTTTTAATCAAATCCTCCTTGTTTGTCTTGGCATTGCAGGTGCACATTTGATTTGATTTGATTTGATTTATGTATCTAAGTTTAGTGAAAAGTTTTGTTTTGCTAGTAGTACAGGCAATCAGATCATCAGATGCTTAGACAGAGCGAGGAGTACAGAGTTATTGCTACGCAAGAGGTGTACGATAAAAGGATCAACAGTAGATTTGAAATTTGAGACGTCCAGTCTTATCACAGCAGGAAAAAAGGTGTTCCTGAACCTGTTGGAGCGTGTATTTAAGCTTTTGTATCTCCTGCCTGACGGACGAGGTTGGAAGAGATTATAACCGGGGTGGGATGGATCTTTGATGATGTTGGCTGCCTTTCTGAGGCATCAAGAGATATAGATGGAGTCAATGGATGGAAGGTTGGTTTGTGTGATGGACTGGGCTGTGTTCACAACTATTATACTACTGTCATAGGACAAGCCAAACAGAGAACAGCCAGGGAATTCCTAGAGGCATGGCACTCATCCACAGATTCTATCAACAAACACATCGACCTGGACCCAATATACTGGCCACTGCAGCGGACAGCTGGAACTGACAATCGGAAGCAGCAGAGAAAAACCACTATAAATGCCGGAGGAAGGATCACAGAAGCACTTCACAGGAGGCTCCCAAGCACTGAGGATGTCACCTAGACAGGGGACGAAACGTCTGCAACACAAATTCCCAGCTCGGCGAACAGAACCACAACAACGAGCACCCGAGCTACAAATCTTCTCACAAACTGTGTTCACAACTCTCTGTAGTTTCTTACAGTTCTGGGCAGACTCTGTACCGAGCCATGACGCATTTGGATAGAATGTTTTCTATGGTGCACCTAAACACCTCTTCAATGTTATGAGGGTTCCCACCTCTATCACTGTTACAGGCTGTGACTTCCAGATTTCCACTGCCCAGGTGATGAAAAAATCCTGCACCTCTAAACGTCCTGTCCCTTACCTTAAAACTCTATCTACACTGTCTGTGTCCCCCTATAGTGTTATACAGCTCAATTATGTCCCCCCTCAGCCTCCACTGCTCTTAGGAAAACATCCTCAGTCAGTCCAATCTCTCTTCATAACTGAAAGTCTCCAGTCCAGCCAACATCCTGATAAATCTCCTCTATACCCTTTCCAGTACAAACACATCCCTCCTATAATGTGGACTCCAGAACTTGACTCACTAAAGTCTCATCCCAACAAACCCTTGGATTTAGCCGTGATAAAACAGTTGTGAATAATTCATTTAAGGTTTTTGTTTGTTTCAATGGTATGAAGATAGCTGCAGCTGAGACACCAACAACAAGGATGTGCATTTATACAATATCATTGAGGCTGTATTTTGTCACTTCTCGGGAGTGACTATTAAACAAAAGTAGACACCAAAAGGGAGCTGGTGGTGTCAGGGCGGTTATACTAATGTTCTGGGGACATGGATTCAAACCCACCATGGTGATGGAGTTGAAATTTAATTAATTGATCTGGAACATAAAACTAGTCACAGTTATGGTGACCATGACAACCATCATCGATGACCTAAAAAATCACCAGGTTAACTAAATTGGGGAAGGAAATCAGCCTTCCTTACTTGATCTGGCCTACATGTGACTCCAAACCAACAGGAATGTTGTTGATTCTCTGTTGTGGCTCCAGCAAATCATTCTGTTCTCGGGCAATTAGGGATTTGCAAGAAATGCCAGCAACATCCATACCCCATGACATCATGTTGAGGTTGGACAAGACGATGGTGAGGCCTCTTCTGGAATACTGTGTGCTGTTCCAGTCTCCCTGTTACAGGAAGGATATTATTAAGCTGGAGAGGGTTCAGAAGAGATTTGCCAGGATGTTGCCGTGAGTGGAGGGTTGAGTTATAAGGAGAGGCTGGATAGGCTGGAGTGCAGGAGATTGAGAGGTGACCTTATAGAGGTTTATAAAATCATGAGGGGTGTGGATTAGGTAAATAACAAGAGTCTTTTCTGTAGCGGGAGGATTTCAAGACTAATGATCATATTTTTAAGGTAAGAGGAGCAAAATGACATAGGGCAATTTTTTTACACAGAAAGGGTTTCATTTATGGAATAAACCTCCTGCAGAAGTGGTCAATGCAGGTACAGTTACAACATTTAAAAGACGTTTGGATAAGTACGTGGGTAAGAAATGTTTGGAGGGATATGGGCCAAGCGCAGGCAGGTGGCACTAGTTTAGTTTGGGATTACGGTCAGCATGGACTGGTTAGATCGAAGGGTCTGTTTCCGTGCTGTATGACTCGATAAAAGAATACAGATTTTAAAAAATGATTTGGAGATGCCGGTGTAGGACTGGGGTGTACAAAGTTAAAAATCACACAACACAAGGTTATTGTCCAACAGGTTTAATTGGAAGCACTAGCTTTCGGAGCGCTGCTCCTTCATCAGGTGGTTAATATCAGGTGATGTTAAAAAATGGTGCATAAGGAGATATTAGGACAAGTGATGAAAAGCTTTATCACCCCCAGCATGTTCCCTCATTCTCTCAAAGATATTTTAATTTGTAAGCCTTTCAGTAAAGAAGTCTTTTACAGCTTTAACCATGTAGAAATCACAGATGGAACTGTAAAGTAGTTGGTAGAAAACATCTCGATGTTCTAACAGTCCACCCAATAACTGAAGCATGACTGACTTAATGAAATCACTTCAGTGAAATCTAAGACTTATCTGAAGTACATTCAGCTAATTCCCTTTCCCAACTGAGCTACAGAGTCACTGGAAAATACTGGACAGAGAAACACAACCTTAGCATATTGAATGATGGGCCTACTGCAGAGATCATACACAATTGATGTTTTCATGTTAGTAACTTATGCTTACAGGTATTAAGGTGATTGGAGGGTTAAAGGAGCTGACAGGAGAGGAGTATGGGGTTTACGTAAAGAGGATTCTACCTGGTGGTCTAGCTTCAGTGGATGGTGAGTGGTCATTTTACTGCCAATGCTTATAAGCATGTAATGTAACACTGACAATATCAAAATGTGCAGATTATTATGTCATGCTCACTTACAATCTAATGGCTGCTCGTTTTCCTGCTGCATCTTTAACGTAGGATGGGATCCCGAGGCATAACCAAAAAGTAATAAACACAGAATGAAAGAAGGAGAGGGAGGGATTTTCTGAAAGCTAGATTAAAGCAGCGGTCATTGAGGAGGACAGGGGGTTAAGAAGGGAATCCTCGGGCCTATAGAGGTACACAGTTAGAGACAAAGGGTCAGGCTGGGATTCACCAGAAGGTCACATCAGAGAATGTATTGAGGAAGACTGAGGACCTTAATAGAATTAAGGATGATGATAGAGTTAGAGATAGGGAAACAGATTTGAGATTACAAACCAATCTTAAACATCTGGATGGGAGCTTTAAGGTTGAGCTGTTGGGGGACTGGGGTGAGGACAATCAGGGAGTAATTGGAAAATGATGGGTACCTGAGATCTGGAGCACGATAGGATACAAACAACTGTGCGTTGTACAATCCAAAGTTCATGACATGTGACTGATGGCCGGGAGAGTACAGGGCTATTGGGTCTATCAGCAGGTAATGCAGATGTGAGGGGGTCAGTTAGCTTGGTTTGCTGGAGAGCTGGCTTGGGATACCAATGCTGTGGGTTCAATTCCTACAGCTGATTGAGCTTATCATGAAGGGGACTTTCCTTCTCAACCTCTTCCCCCAACTGTGGCACGGTGACCCCAGGTTAAACCACCACTAGTCATCTCTCTCTAATGAGAGAACAGCCCTTGGGACTGGGTGTACTAATGCAGGCATAATGGCTTCAGTAACAGGTGTCATGACAAGGATTAGGGTACACCACCAATGGACGCGATGGGTTCGATACTCTGTTGGAAAAGGAGCACAGGGCAGATGGGCAGTTCAGTAAAACTGAGTTGGGAGGAGGAGCCAAGGTGAAGCAAAATGCCTTTCATATCACGTCTTAGATCCCAGGGACCAATAGAAGGCCTGGTCTGATGGTATTGACTGGATCCTGTCAATCCTAAGAGATACTGCCTAAACCTACAGTGGTCATGTTCCATCACACTCTTTGAACAGAATCACTGAAGGAGGCCATTCAGCCTATTGTGTTTGCACTAACGCCTTGTGCATTT
Organism: Chiloscyllium punctatum; assembly: GCF_047496795.1. NCBI lineage: Eukaryota > Metazoa > Chordata > Chondrichthyes > Orectolobiformes > Hemiscylliidae > Chiloscyllium > Chiloscyllium punctatum. Next base: position 59,854,557 of record NC_092778.1, on the reverse strand, counting down.
TCACTTAGTGCCAATCTCCTACCAACCCCCTTTCGATTTCAATGCCATTTAGAACCCCTCAATTGAACCTGCTTCCACCACATTTGCAGACTCTGCATTCCAGACACCATTTCACTGTGTGAGCAATCTTTTTCCTCATTGCGCATTTGCTTCTTTTGCAAAACATTTTAAATCCACAAGCCTGGTCCGCACTCCTCTGACGCCTCTTCTCTTCTCCCTATCTGTCCAGACGGATTTGGAAAACTTCCATCAGCTCTCCTCTTAGCTTACCCCTCTCCCAGGAAAGCAGTCCCAACGTCTCCAGTTCATCCTCCAATGGGTCCTTGAGGCTGAAAGACCATTCACTTCGGAGGCACTGACTGGTCTGCAGGCAACAGGGGAAATGGTGTCCTTTCTCTCCTATGTAAAGAGTGCGATACAATCCCATTGAAACACGCTAGACTTTGCAAGACATTCGTTCCCATGTCTCGAGAATTATTAATACAGCCTCAGGACAATCATTTAGCATTACCTTGAGGAGAGGTTTCTTCAATCAGAGGATAGTTAACCTTTGAAGTTCTCTATCCCAGAGGGCTGTAACTGTTCAACTGTTGAGTAGTGATGAAGAAATAAACAATAGATTACCGATTTCTCAGGGATTTGAGGATCTGGAGTGTAGGGGGGAGAAGTGCACTTGAGTTAGGTCCGAGTCGAGAGTGTGTTGCTGGAAATGCACAGCAGGTCAGGAGAATCAACGTTTCAGGCCAGAGCTCTTCATCAGGAAGTTGGATCAGTCCTGATTGTATTGAATGATGAAGCATGCATAAAGGACCTGAATAGTCCATCAGTTTCTCCTATTTCTTATACCCCTATGTTCACACATCAGTGAGAACAGGAGCCAGTGTTCCTGAGGCCATCAACTGTTTTGAGTAGAATACCTAGTGTCCTTCTCAGGATTCGTACTGAGGTTGTGGTAATGCCAAGACGCCCACTATTTGTCCCAGATCATCTGGGATGGGCCTTGTTATCTCCTGGAGAAGGTGATGAGTCATCCTTTTAAGCAGGACCAAAAATCTATGTATCAACAGTTTCAGGCACAGGTTTAGTTCCCTCCTCCTTTAATACTATAAGACAGAGAGCAAATGTAGGCCATTTGGCCCATCGGGTCTACTCTGTCATCTAATGGCTCTCTTTGTTGTTCAGATATCAGAAACGTAGTATTAAAGTTTTACTCCGCCTCTAAATAACTTGTGTCCAATTGTTTTGCAAATGTCTTCCAGTGATGAGCTTTCCCAGTTGCACATGTGAGGGCTATGGCTGTTTCATTCATTGACTCCCACGCACCAGTGAAACATTTTTCTTCATTTCTAGGGCGGCTGCAACCTGGAGACCAGATTCTCGAGGTGAACGGTGAGAGTCTGGTTGGAGTGACGAACGAAAGGTACAGGCGATGGCCAATGATGTGAAAGAGACTGTCTCAGTCATTCACATCTGACAAACCGGACGGGTCAGGAAACAGACCCCCAGCTGCAATGGACCAACTGGGTCCCTGGCACCCAGTGCTAACCACTGAGCCACTGTGCCACCTTTGGCATCCTCCTGTAACCAGGAGAAGTGGGAATGTCCTTCCCCACCCCAATTTAAGGCACGTTCCGAAACATTTGCTTTCAAATATTTCCAAAGGGAGAGGGAGGGAAAGAAAGAGAAACAAAATAAAGCAGATGAAAGAAGTGAACATAGAGGAAGAAACTTGGAATTATATTGTGACTTTTATGACTTCTGAGGGTATTGTAAAGCAGTCGCAGTGAATGGAATATTTTAGAAATGTGTTCCCTGCTATAAAAGTGTGTCTAGACACCCCCCTCCTCTCTCTTGCTTCTTGTTTCTAGTGCTGTGGAAATCCTTCGAGGAGCTTCATCGTCCAATAGCATGCGACTGATGATTGCCAGAGATGAACAGGGCAGGTAAGAGAGAGATATCACAATTTATCCTGGCTATGTTATTTTGCGGCTCCCTGCAGCCTCTTCTCCCAACTTCACTCTTCGTTCTCCTCTTGGTTTATGTTTTGACTCATCCACAGTTGTAGCACAATGGCCCGTAGCTACTGTTGATTTTGAGCCTGAACTCAGATCGAAATACATTTGAGGGCCATGCTCTAGAACCACCAAAGGTCCTTTCAACCGAATTCACTCACGTTCCATGCTCACAACCCACTTCACACACTTTCAATGGAGCTTGTTGCCTTGATGTGTAGCGTGGTCACTGCTGTAATGTTGGAAATGCCCACGGCACACTGCTGTTAACAACTCAGAGATCATTAGCAGATGACCTGTTTTTATGATGTTCATTCAGGGAAAGGTTTTCGACAGGATATCAGCTTAGAGATACGAATCAAAGAGGTTTACAGCACAGAGAAAAGACCCTTTGGCTCATCATGCCTGTGTTTGTCATAGTCCTACAGCAGGGAGACAGGCCCTTTGGCTCAAACTGGTCCGTGCTGACCAAAATGTCCATCCACGCTAACCCCATATCCTTCTAAACCCTTCCTATCCACGTATTTATCCAAATGTCTTTTTAAATGTTGTTAATGTACTCACCTCAACTACTTCCGCTGGCAGCTCATTCCACATGTGTACCACCCTCTGTGTAAAGAAACTGCCTCTCAGGTTATACACCTATCATCTCTGATCCCACTTTCAGCCTGTGGCCCAAACATGGCCTGTCTGCTATTGCATTTCCAGTTTTTATCGAAATATTTCCTAAATGTTTGTGATAGTTCCTGTCTGTACCTTTATCAGATACATGTATATTCAATGCCTTGGCTAATAAAGGCTGTGTGCCTTCTTAACCCCTTTGTCTGTCTATACTGCTGCCTTCAAGTATCAATGGAACATGCACACCAAAGTCCCTCTGATCCACTGTACTTCCTGGGGTGTGACCATTCAACATGGATTCCCTTGCCTTGTAAGTCCTCCCAAAATGCATCACCTCCCAATTTTCAGGATTAAATAACATTTGTCACTATTCTGCCCATCTGATCAGCTTATCGATATTGTCCTCATTTATTACCAAACCACCATGGTTTTGAGTTGAAAAGTGTGGTGCTGGAAAAGCGCAGCAGGCCAGGCAGCATCCAAGGAGCAGAAGAGACGTTTTGGGCATAAGCCTGAAGAAGAGCTTATGCCCGAACGTCTCTCCTGCTCCTCGGATACTGCCTGGCCTGCTGCGCTTTTCCAGCACCACACTTTTCAACGCTGGTCTCCAGCATCTGCAGTCCTCACTTTCACTATGGTTTTGAGTTAATTGTAAACTTACGGATCATACCTCCTCCATTCACACCTCGACCCATTCATACACACATCATGTACATATGCGCACATCATACAAACATCATACATCATGCAGACATCATGCAGACATCACAGACACATCACACACACATCATAGACACGCCATGTACACACCATACACACACCATGCACACTTCATACATTCATTCCTGATTAAAGGCTTTTGCCCGGAACGTCATTTCTCCTGCTCCTCGGATGCTGCCTGACCTGCTGTGCTTTTCCAGCAACACTCTAATCTAGACTCTGATTTCCAGCATCTGCAGTTCTCACTTTTGTCTTGCACACATCAGGCATGCATCATACACACATCATGTACACACCATACACATCATACACACATCATGTACACACCATACACATCATACACACATCATGTACACACCATACACATCATATACACATCATGTACACACCATACACATCATGCACACATCATGCACACGTCATGCATACATCATGCACACATCATACACACATCATGTACACACCATACACATCATACACACATCATGTACACACCATACACATCATATACACATCATGTACACACCATACACATCATGCACACATCATGCACACGTCATGCATACATCATGCACACATCATACACACATCATGTACACACCATACACATCATGCACACATCATGCACACGTCATGCAAACATCATGCACACATCATACACACATCATGTACACACCATACACATCATGCACACATCATGCACACGTCATGCATACATCATGCATACATCATAGACACATCGCACATCATACATCATACACACATCATACATATATTATACACACATCATACACGCTATTCACACACCATAAACATATTATACACACACCATACACACATCATAGACACACCATTTGCACACCATACACATATCAGACACATCATACGCACATCATAGACACACCACGCACACTTCATAGACACACCATACATATACACACATCATGCACACATCATTGGCACAGCATAGACACATCATAGACACACCATACAAATATCATACACACATCATAGGCACACCATGCACACATCATGCACACTTCATAGACATATCATAGATACACCATGCACATACACACATCATTCACATATTAAAAATACACCATAGACATACCATACACATGCACACATCATGCACACATCATAGACACACCATAGACATACCATACACTTATCATAAACACATCATAAACACACCATACACATATACACATCATGCATACAGCATGCACACAGCATGCAAACTTCATAGACACATCATAGACACACTATACACATATCATACACACATTATAGACCCATCATACCATTCACACATCTTGCACAGATCATAGACACATCATGGACTCATCATGGACACATCATGCACGCATCATAGGCACACCATACACACATCATGTACACATTATACACACACCATACACACATCATAAACACACCATATATGCATTATACACACATCATGCACACATCAAAAATAAAGGGACTGAGCACTTAACCCTGTAGTTCCCCTCAGAACACAGCTCCCAGTCATAAAACATCAACCTTTGTCTCCTGTTACTAAACCAATGTTGGATTCAATTTGCCAAGTTTCCCATGGATCCCATGGGTTTTTAGTTTCTAGTCTGTCTGCCACGTGAGACTTTGACAAGAAGCTGATTGATGTCCAGGTAGACTGCATCCACCGCACTACCCTCATCGACACATCCAGTCACCTCCTCGAAAAATCAACCAAGTCTGTTTGCCAGGGCCTCTCCTTACAAGGCTAAGCTGATTATCCTTGATTAACTTCTGTTTCTTCAAATGGAGATTAATTCTGTCTTTCCAATAGTTGCCCTACTTCAGATGTTAGACTCACTGGCTTATAGCTCCCTGGTTTATCCCTACCAACTCTCTTGAATAATGGTACCATCTTAACTGTCATCGTATTCTCTGGCATTCCTCCTGTGACCAGAGAGAATTAGAAAATTAAAGTCAGAGCATCTGTAGTCTCCACCCTTGCCTGCTACAGCCACCAGGGATGCATCTTATCCGGGCCAATACTAATCCCAGTAATATTGTGAAGTAATTCCACCTTCTTAATGACAACTTGATCATGGATCTCACAGCCCTCTGCCTGATTTCTATATCTACATCATTGAGTCATAGAGTCATAGAGATATACAGCATGGAAACAGACCCTTCAGTCCAACCCGTCCATGCCAACCAGATATCCCAACCCAATCTAGTCCCACATGCCAGCACCTGACCCATATTCCTCCAAACCCTTCCTATTCATATACCCATCCAAATGCCTCTTAAATGTTGCAATTGTACCAGACTCCACCACTTCCTCTGGCAGCTCATTTCATACACATACCACCCTCTGAGTGAAAAAGTTGCCCCTTAGGTCTCTTTTATATCTTTCCCCTCTCACCCTAAACCTATGCCCTCTCGTTCTGGATTCCCCCACCCCAGAGAAAAGACTTTGTCTATTTATCCTATCCATGCCCCTCATGATTTTATAAATCTCTATAAGGTCACCCCCTCAGCCTCCGATGCTCCAGGGAAAACAGCCCCAGCCTATTCAGCCTCTCCCTATAGCTCAGATCCTCCAACCCTGGCAACATCCTTGTAGATCTTTTCTGAACCTTGTCAAGTTTCACAACATCTTTCTGATAGGAAGGAGACCCGAATTGCACACAATATTCCAACAGTGGCCTAACCAATGTCCTGTACAGCCTTAACATGACCTCCAAACTCCTGTACTCAATACTCTAACCAATAAAGGAAAGCATACCAAAAACCTTCTTCATTATCCTATCTACCTGCAATTCCACTTTCAAGGAGCAATGAACCTGCACTCAAAGGTCTCTTTGTTCAGCAACACTCCCTAGGACCTTACCATTAAGTGTATAAGCCCTGCTAAGATTTGCTTTCCCAAAATGCAGCACCTCACATTCATCTGAATTAAACTCCATCTGCCACTCCTCTGCCCATTGGCCCATCTATCAAAGTCCTGTTGTAACCTGAGGTAACTTTCTTTGCTGTCCACTACACCTCCAATTTTATTGTCATCTGCAAACTTACTAACTGTACCTCTTGTGCTCACATCCAAATCATTTATATAAATGATGAAAAGTAGTGGACCCAGCACCAATCCTTGTGGCACTCCACTGGTCACAGGCCTCCAGTCTGAAAAACAATCCTCCACCACCACCCTTTGTCTTCTACCTTTGGGCCAGTTCTGTATCCAAATGGCTAGTTCTCCCTGTATTCCATGAGATCTAACCTTGCTAACAGTCTCCCATGGGGAACCTTGTTGAACACCTTACTGAAATCCATATAGATCACATCTACTGCTCTGCCCTCATCAATCCTCTTTGTTACTTCTTTAAAAAACTCAGTCAAGTTTGTGAGACATGATTTCCCACGCACAAAGCCATGTTGACAATTCTTAATCAGTCCTTGCCTTTCCAAATACATGGACATCTTGTCCCTCAGGATGTCCTCCAACCACTTGCCCACCACCGATGTTAGGCTCACTAGTCTATCGTTCCCTGGCTTGTCCTTACCACCCTTCTTAAACAGCGGCACCATGTTAGCCAACCTCCAGTCTTCCGGCACTTCACCTGTGACTATCGATGATACAAATATCTCAGTAAGAGGCTCAGCAATCACTTCTCTAGCTTCCCACAGAGTTCTGGGTTCACCTGATCAGGTCCTGGGGATTTATCCACTTTTATGCATTTCAAGACATCCAGCACTTCCTCCTCTGTAATATGGACATTTTTCAAGATGTCACCATCTATTTCCCTTCATCCTATATCTTCCATCTCCTTTTCCACAGTAAATATTGATGCAAAATACTCATTTAGTATCTCCCCCATCTCCTGCGGCTCCACACAAAGGCAGCCTTGCTGATCTTTGTGGGGCCCTATTCTCTCCCTCGTTACCTTTTTGCCCTTAATGTATTTGTAAAATTTGTAAAGACCCTTTGGATTTTCCTGAACTCTATTTGCCAAAGCTATCTCATGTCCCCTTTTTGCCCTCCTGATTTCCCTTTTAAGGATACTCATACCTTATACACTTCTAAGGATTCACTCGATCTATCCTGTCTATACCTGATATATACTTCCTTCTTTTTCTTAACCAAACCTTCAATGTCTTTAGTCATCCAGCATTCCCTATACCTACCAGCCTTCCCTTTCACCCTGACAGGAATATACTTTCTCTGGATTCTTGTTATCTCATTTCTGAAGGCCTCCCATTTTCCAGCCGTCCCTTTACCTGCGAACATCTGCCCCCAATCAGTTTTTGAAAGTTCTTGCTTTATACCGTCAAAATTGGCCTTTCTTGAATTTAGAACTTCAACTTTCCGATCTGGTCTATCCTTTTCAATCACTATTTTATAACTAATAGAATTATGGTCACTGGCCCCAGAGTACTCCCCCACTGACACCTCAGTCACCTGCTCTAGCAAATTCCCCTGCCAGTATGTTAGTCCCCTTCCAATTTAGGAGCAATCCGTCCTTCTTGTACAGGTCACTTCTACCCCAAAACAGGTTCCAATGATCCAAAAATGTGAATTCTTCTCCCATACACCAGCTCCTCAGCCATGCATTCATCTACTCTATCCTCCAATTCTTGCCCTCACTAGCTCCGGGAGTAATCCAGATATTACTACTCTCTAGGACCTCATTTTTAAATTCCTGCCTAACTCTTTGTGAACTCCCTTCAGAATCTCAATCTTTTCCCTTCCTATGTCGTTGGTTCCAATGTGTATAATGACCTCCTGCTGGTCCCTCTGCCCTGAGAGAATATTCTGCACCCTCTCAGACATCCTTGATCCTGGCACCAGGGAAGCAACACACCATTCTGATTTTTTGCTGCAGGCCACAGAAATGTCTGTCTGTACCTCAGACTAGAGAGTCCCCGAACACGATTTGATTGCTTGGAACCTGACATACCACTCATTACATTAAAGCGAGTCTCAATACCAGAAACTTGGCTGTTCGTGCTACGTTCCCCTGAGAATCCATCACTGCCTACATTTTCCAAAACAGCATACTTGTTTGAAATGGAGATAACCACAGAAGACTCCTGCACTATCAACCTACCTCTCTTACCTTTCCTAGAGTTAACCCATCTATGCGACTGTATCTGAGACTTTCCCCCTTCCTATAACTGCCATCCATCACATCCCCTTGCTCTTGTAAATTCCTCATTGCCTGTACCTGTCTCTCCAACTGATCCATTCGATCTGATAGGATTCGCAACCAACAGCATTTATTGCAGATATAATCCTCAGTAACCCATAAACTCTCCCTAAACTCCCACATCCGACAAGAAGAGCATATCACTCTACTAAAGGCCATTTTTACTTCTTTCAATCTATAGATCCAGAAAATAGCACTGTCTTATCCCTCTACAAAAAACTGCTCCAGGTTAAATTAATACTTCTGGCTTATATTTTAAGTTTAATCAAGAGACATAGCTCAATAAAATATATAATCAAGAAAGAACCCACTCTACTCACTCCTGCAGACTTATTTTAAGGCTGCGATTAAAATCCACTTATCTGTTTCTCTGCTGTGACCACTCCCAAACAGGTTCCTCCAAGATCAGTTGTGAATTTCACTGTTTTTTTAATTTTCTCAGATGCACTCCGATGTCCAGCAATACATGACTCTGTCAGTTAGCAATGTGGGTTTCTTTCTCTCTCTCTCTCCTGCACTGACTTCACCATGTGCTTCCTTTGTCTGTTCCTCTCTGCTGTTGTTTTGACTTTTTTTTCTCCAAGCTTCCAAAACAATGCAACAGCATATAAAACAATAATTGCTGCTCCTGGAATTCGAGGAAATCACCTCCAGCACCTAAAATATCTCAAAAAAGGAGCAACTGTTACAGCCAGCAATTTTTCCCATCCTCCATCTTGGATTACCCAGAATCCGCTCCTCAGCTTTCTCTGTAAAGAACATAGGTGTGAAGTACTCATTTAAAGCTTAAACATGTCACGGATTGCCACTTTGATCCCCAGTGGGCCCTACTCTTTCCCAAGCCATTCTGTCTGGCTGCACCCGTCATTGTTGAGTCTCTGAATCCCATCATTCTCTCTCACTCTTTGCCTCCCCCTTGGGCAGCCGGATTCTGCCTGTGCTCCCAGAGGAACCTGTCGCTCTCATCGTTCCCCAACACAGAAAAATTGTTCAGCTGTGAGATGCATTGTGGGGCTTTCATAGAATTGTAGGATTCCCTACAGTGCAGAAGCAGCCCATTCCGCCCGTCGAGTCCACACCGACCCTCCCAGGAGCATCGTCCCACCCCATCCCTGTAACCCTGCTTTCTCCACAGCTAACCCACCTGGCCTACACATCCTGAACATGACAGACCATTTCCCATGGCCAATCCACCCTAACCTGCACACCTTTGGACTGACTGCCTTTCTTCTTCTGATCGGATGGTCATCCCTTCCTCCTCTGACCTCTCTTCCTTAAGCTGCATAGTGGCCACATCTAAGAACACATTTTCTTCATTGACAGTCAGCCCCAGGGATGACTCAAACTCTGACGCTCAGACTGTGAAACCTGGAGCACACACTGGTGCCATATTCAGTCATCCAGGTGTGTCTAAGATGTCCCTACTTAGTGCAGACCATGTGGCACATGGTACAGAGCAGTGCTGCCACACCTTTAGATAAAGTATTCTTACCCTAAATTTAAGCCAAGTAGAAAATTATTTAAGATATTTTTAAAAGAAGCTACCTATCTTTAATGCAGTTTTCAAGTAGAGACAGCCAGCTCGCCCACTGCCAACTAACCAGCTTTCTGCTGACTTTACATTTGTCAGTCTTTTTGAATTCTGCCAGCGTTGCTCTTGGTTTAGCTGCTGTTCTGACTTTCTTCCTCACTCTTCCACAAATTCACCTGTGGGATTTTTTTTTAAATCATGGGATGAGGGAGTTGCTGGCTAGGCCAGCATTTATTGTCTATCTCCAATACACCAGAGGGCAGTTCGATATCAACCACGTTGCTGTGGGTCTGGAGTCACATGGAGACCAGAGCAGGTAAGGATGGGAGTTTCCTTCCCTAAAGGACATGAGTGAACCAAGTGGGCTTTCCTGACCACTGACAATGGTTTCATGGTTATCATTAGAATGGACTTGGACCCAGGCCCCCAGCATATTGTCTAGGTCTCTGGATTAACAGTCCAGCGAAAATACCATCACAGCATTATCACTCGTTTACAAATCCCTGAAAGAGCACACTAGACTTGAGTTTAATAGGTGGGTCCCTCCAACAAGGAAGCTACTGCGGATTTGTCTGTCCAAGCCTCTGGGCTCACTCAGCACATGTGGGACTTGAAGTCCCAACTTTCTGGTTTAGGTTTGGGAAAGCTACCAATCCTATTCGAGCTGTCAGCTGCCTGCTCTGGTAGAAGGAGTTTTATGGCCTATAGATATTTTCTCATTGATTACACACCCCTGTAGCAGCTGGTACTTGAACCCAGACCTTCTGCCTCAGAGTTAGGGACACTACCATTGTGCCACAAGAGCCCTAACATTATCCCTTCTTCACTTTTAAAAACAATGGGCTGACTATCAGAAACTGTGGCAGGAACAAAATCAAACAGTTAACGAAAACTTGAGAGAAGAATGGAAATCTATTGAACGAAAGTCATTTTAGAGGCACACATCACAGAGACAGGCCCTTCGGTCCTACTCGTCCGTGTTGACCAAGTTTCCTGCACTAAACTAATCCCATTTCTTGACATTTGGCCCATATCCCTCGAAACCTTTCCTTTGCATGTACATGTCCAAATGTTCTTTAAATGTTGTAACAGTACCCACATCTACCATTTCCTCTGGCAGTTCATTCCACATACAAACCACACTCTATGTGAAAAAGTTGCACCTCAGGTCCCTTTTAAATCTTCCTCCTCCCACCTTAAACCTATAGCCTCTAATTTTGGATTCCCTACCCTGGGAAAAAACACCTTTGTTATTCACCTTATCGTTGCCCCTTGTGATTTTATAAACCTCTATAAGGTTACCCTACACCAATGGAAAAACTGCCAGCCTTTCTTTATAACTTAAACCCTCCAGCCCCGGTTACATCTTGTAAATCTTTTCTGAGTCCTCTCCAAGCTAATAACATCTTTCCTAGAGCAAGGTGACCAAAACTGTACACCATCCTCCAAAAATGGCCTCATAGACATCCTGTAAAACCACAACATAATATCCCAATTCCAATACTCAATGGTCTGAGCAAGCATGCTAAACACCTTCTCTACCACTCTGTCTACTTGTGATGTCTCTTTCAATGAACTATGTAACCCTAGGTCTCCCTGTTTGACAACACTCCCCAAGGCCCTACTTTTAACTGTGTAAGTTCTACCCTGGTTTGTCTTAACTAAATGCAACATCACAACTTTATCTAAATTAAATTCCATCTGCCACACCATGGTCCATTGGCCCAATTGATTAAGATCCCTTAGATAACCTTCCGCACCTGGCCACCAATTTTGGTGTCATCCACAAACTTACCGACAATGCTTCCTTTTGAAACCTGAATAATTATTGCAGAAAATCCTATACCTTTTGAGATTTTTAAATCCAGAGGCGCATGTGACAATAAGTCAAACCAAAACGCTGCACATTTGATTTTTCTGTGGGGTAGTTTTGTGTCCACAGGGAGTGTAACATGCACAGTGTACCTATGGCTGAAATGAAAGCAAAGAGCCAAGGTTATTGGAAATCTGAAACATAAACCAAAATTGCTGAAGAAACTCAGGAGATCTGGCATCATCTGCAGAACGGGGGAAAAAAAACGAGATAACGTTTTGAGTCCAGTGACAAATGATCACTGGACTAAAAATGTCAACACCGTGTTTCACCCCAGCGAGACCTGCTGAGCTTCTCCAGTACTTTCCATGTGTGTAACCACAGCTGACTCTGCTTTTAAATCTGAGAGTATAACAACTTCAAAATATGTTCTAATTTAATTAATCTCTGATGGTCTGTTACGTCGTCGTTAAGTCTCTCAGTCTTATTGAAGCAGTGACGGAATGATCAGCTTCTATTCATGTTAGAAGTATTTGCTTCAAGTATTAGTCAACAGATATCCATTTTCTGGGGCAAAGGCCCCCCTGTGGATCATGTTGGTTTCTACAGATCTGTATCATGATGGTGGACACTGCATTCTTGGGTGGCATGGTTGCTCAATGGTTAGCACTGCTGCCTCCCAGTGCCAGGAACTCGGGTTCAATTCCAGCCTCAGGTGACTGTCTGTGTGGAGCTTGCACCTTCTCCCCATGTCTGCGTGGGTTTCCTCCCACAATCCAAAGGTGTGCAGGTTAGGTGAATTGGCCATGCTAAATTGCCCATAGTGTTCAGGGGTGTGTAGGTCAGGTGCATTAGTTAGGAGTAAATGGAGTGTTATAAGGTAGGGAAATGCATTGGGTGGGTTACTCTTAGGAGGGTCAGTGTGGACTTGTTGGGCCAAATGGCGTGTTTCCACACTGTAGGAATTCTAACTCTCAATGGACACCCCAGTGTGGACGTAACGATGCTGGAGGGGCAGGTAGTCACCATGACTTCCCACTGTGGCCCAATGCTAATGTGAACCTGTTAATGTCCCTCTGATACACCCATCCCCCCACCTCTCCGTGTGGCATTTCCATAACTCAGAGGCTCAAGGCTGAAGAGCTGCTGGAGGTTTTGAAGCCGCCCCTTTAGGAAACTGAAGAGAGACTGCAATCTAAAGCAGTCAACATAAACATGGAAAACTGTGCCCCCCCACCCCCCCTCACTGCTCCCACCCCAGGCCACAAAAGTGACAGTGCTATTGATTCTGGTTATTGAGGGAGTGCAGCTTAGGTTCACGAGGTCAATTTCTGGAATGGCGGGACTATCTTATGTTGAAAGATTGGAGCGACTGGGCTTGTATACCCTTGAGTTTAGGAGACTGAGAGGGGATCTGATTGAGATGTATAAGATTATTAAAGGATTGGACACTCTGGAGGCAGGAAACATGTTTCTGCTGATGGGTGAGTCCCAAACCAGAGGACACAGCTTAAAAATAAGGGGTAGGCCATTTAGGACAGAGATGAGGAGAAACTTCTTCACCCAGAGAGTGGTAGCTGTGTGGAACGCTCTGCCCCAGAAGGCAGTGGAGGCCCAGTCTCTGGATTCGTTTAAGAAAGAGTTGGATAGAGCTCTCAAGGATAGTGGAATCAAGGGTTATGGAAATAAGGCAGGAACAGGATACTGATTGAGGATGATCAGCCATGATCATAATGAATGGTGGTGCAGGCTCGAAGGACAGAATGGCCTACTCCTGCATCTATTGTCTATTGTCTATTGTGTGGCTGGCACTCTGTATCCCAAATCCCAGACAAAGTTGGCTTCCAGAGGGTTAAATATTCAGGAGACATGCTTAACAAATGGATAGAACCTGTCTACACTGTATCTCTGTCTACACTGCAAACGCAGTTCACATGCCGAGATGGTTCAGGGTAGTCTCTGTATTGGATGAGGGAAAGGATTTGCACCTTCATACATTCCAGTTTAAAATGAAATCCCTGATGCAGAGATGTAATCGCCTGTGTTGTTTAAACTAAGGAGAAAAAAGAATGCCACAATGAAGACAGACTTGCATTTTTATATCACCTTTCAGGATGAGCCAAACCTTACAGTCAACATCAGGAAACAAGACCAATAATTTGTGCTCCCGCAGGAAACAATAAAAACAAAAGGCAACATCATCTGTGTAATTGGTGTTGGTTGACTGATAAATGTTGATTACCACATGAGCCTAGGCTAGCAAGAAACTGATCTAATCTCAAAAGAACAACCTTTTTAGATTAGATTAGATTACTTACAGTGTGGAAACAGGCCCTTCGGTCCAACAAGTCCACACCGCCCCGCCGAAGCGTAACCCACCCATACCCCTACATCTACCCCTTACCTAACACTATGGGCAATTTAGCATGACCAATTCACCTGACCTGCACATCTTTGGACTGTGGGAGGAAACCGGAGCACCCGGAGGAAACCCACGCAGACACGGGGAGAACGTGCAAACTCCACACAGTCAGTCACCTGAGGCGGGAATTGAACCCGGGTCTCTGGCACTGTGAGGCAGCAGTGCTAATCACTGTGCCACCGTGCCGCCCACTTTTGTAGTTGAAGGGGATGCCTCTCAGATGAAACATTAAGCAAGAGTAGGGAGGTGATGTTGAACTGGTACAAGACACCTGTTAGACATCAGCTGCAGCATTGTGTACAGATCCAAGCACCACACTAAGGACAGGATGGGAACATATTGGAGATGATGCAGAAGAGATAATTATAGAACCCCTACAGTGTGAAAGCTGACCATTCAGCCCACCAAGTCCACACTGACCCTATGAGGAGCATCTCACGCAGAACCACCCCATCCCTGTAACCCTACATTTCCCATGGCTGACCCACCTAACCTGCACATCCCTGGAAACAGTGGGTAATTTAGCACAGCCAATCCACCCTAACCTGCACATCTTTGGACTGTGAGAGGGAACTGGAGCACCTGGAGAAAATCCACACAGACATGAGGAAAATGTGCAAACTCCACACAGACAGTTGCGTAAGGTTAGATTTGAACCCAGGTCCCTGGCGCTACGAGGCAGCAGTGCTAACCATTGAGATACCATGCCACGCAAAATGTACAAGAATGGTTGCAGGGATGAGAAACTTCAGTTCTGAGGATAGATTGGAGAGGCTGGGACCATTCTTCTTGGAGAGAAGGCTGCTAAGAGCAGATTTGACCAGTGCTTTCATAATCATGGATGGGATAGATTGGGAGAAACTATTCCCATTTGTAAAAGGATCAAGAACGAAAAGCCACTGATTCAAAAGTGATTTGCAAAAGAAGTAAAGATGAAGTGAGCTCCCGTGGTATGGAATGCACTGCTTGGAGTGGGGAGGCAGGTTCAATTGATGCATTGGATCATTGGAGAACATTGGATAGTTATTTTAATAGAACCAATGTGAAGGGTATGGGGAAGGAGATTGATCCAAGGTCATGGTACTCATCTAGACAGCCAGTGCTCGGGCCACAGGTTACACGGGACCGCCTCTGTGCTCCAAAACTTCAGGGAAGCTAAGGTCCCATCTGTTTATTCTAGTGTCCACACCTCCTTAAAATGGATTCAAGTCTGCTAACTTTGCTGTATTTCCCTGTATTTCCACTCTCCTTCCTTTATGGAATAGTGGTATTATATTTTCTCTCTTTCAGGTGCTGGAACTGTTCTAGAATCTACAGGATTTTTGGAAGATCATCCACTTTGTCTGCAGCCTTATTTTTAGAATTGTAAATTGGGGGCTCCCCGAAGCAATAGCTGCTGTGGAACTTCATTGGAGTTAGAATGGTTAGGGTCACAGTGGGATCATTTACTGTGGGGTAACTCACTATGGGAGAACACTGGGGGATGGGGAGTCATTCACTAGAACAGTGGGGTTACTTACTGTGGGGTGATAGTGGGGTGACAGTGGAAAACAGTGGGATTACTCACTGCGGGAATGGTGGGAAATCAGTAGGATTTCTGATTCCCATGTCCTGATGTCTTAAATATTTATAATTCTCAGGCTTGCTACTATTCTTCCTGATATTATTAACCTCTTCTTTGAATTTGATCCTAATGTTAGCTTTCTTAGTCAGTCCCTGACTATCACTTTTCCAGTGTCATTGTTTCTCTATAGAGTGTGTTTTATTGAAAACTTTGTTTACTTTAAAACAAAATACTTACCACTGATCATCAGCACCTGTACCTTTTAAATATTTGCCTAAACAGGGTGGTTAGCCCTGTTGCCTCACAGTGCCAGGGACCCGGGTTCGATTCCAGCCTCAGGTGACCTGACTGTGTGGAGTTTGCACATTTTCCCTGTATCTACATGGGTTTCCTCTGGGTGCTCCGGTTTCCTCCCATGGTCCAAAGATGTGCAGGTTAGGGTGGATTGGCCATGCTAAATTGCCCATAGTGTCCAGGGATGTGTCGGCTAGGTGGATTAGCCATGGGAAATGCAGGGTTACAGGGAGTGTCTGGGTGGGATGCTATTCAGAGGGTCAGTGTAGACTTGATGGGCAGAATGGCCTGCTTCCACTCTATAAAGTCTAGCTTCTATAAATCTGTTACCACACATCTCTGGAGCAGGTGTGAAAACCAGGTCTCCTGGCTCTGTGATAGGGACACTACCACTGCGCAACAACAGCTCTCTCCACTCTGTACATTTCAATCTATTCTCCCAATCATAATGGGCCAACCTTCCCCTGTTTCCTTTAATAATTGCCTTCACTTACATCGACCATCTGAACTGCTGTTGGGTTAATGCATTCATTCAGTTCTTCTGTGGAAATCAAATTGAATGAGATAAGGACCGTGCCAAATCTAGTTTGACCCTGGTCAGAAGCAATAATGTATTTCTATGATTATAGTTATCCTATCCTTCAGATCCTAAATCCCTGTGGCCATTGTTAAAAGTAGAGCATTAGTAGATGAAGTTTAAAAATAGAACCCATTTTTAAAAGTGGTGCGGATAAATTGCTCCACTTACGAAAGGGCATAAATCTCTTTAATCTTTGATTACACAGCATTGGTACAGAACAAAGACTAGAATCTACCTTAAGGATCAGTAAGAATCTCAGTTTGTACCAGCCCTTTTAGGGTCAAGATCAGGTTAATTTAAAAGGCTTCATGAGGTTCAGAAGAGATTTACCAGGATGTTGCCGGGTATGGAGAGTTTGAATTACAAAGGAAGGCTGGATAGGCTGGGACTTTTTTCACTAGAGTGTAAGAGGTTGTGAAGGTTTACAAAATCATGAGCGGCGTTGATATGGTTGACGGTACGTGACTTTACACCAGGGTGGGGGATTTCAAGACTAGGTGGCATACTTTTAAGGTTAGAGGAGTGAGATTTCAAAAAGACACAAGGGGCAATTTTTTTTAACTCTATGACTCTATGCCTTTAACAAAGCATTTATTTGTAAGAAACAAGATTTCACATTGGATCAAGCCATGTGTCTGGTTCCTTATTCCAAACCATAAATTTGCTGATACCATTTACTTGATGATGATTGCTGACTGCCAATTTTTACAAATTAAAGTAATAATTCCACTTCACTTAACATGAAATTTTTATTAACCAAATACCCTCTTACTTTGGAATGATTTTATTATTAGCTGTTCATTAGATATTTGTCACCATTTGAAATTCTGTAACTCAGAGGGCTCTGAAAGCTCAGTCATAGACTCATACAGCAAGGAAACAGACCCTTTGGTCCAACCAAAGGGATTACAGGAGTTGGGAGGTCATGTTGCGGCTGTACAGGACATTGGTTAGGCCACTGTTGGAATATTGTGTGCAATTTATGTCTCCTTCCTGTCGGAAAGATGTTGTGAAACATGAAAGGGTTCAGGAAAGATTTACAAAGATGTTGCCAGGGTTGGAGGATCTGAGCTACAGGGAGAGGCTGAACAGGCTGGGGCTGTTTTCCCTGGAGCGTCGGAGGCTGAGGTTTACAAAATTATGAGGGGCATGGATAGGATAAATAGACAAAGTCTTTTCCCTGCGGTTGAGGGGTCCAGAACTAGAGGGCATAGGTTTAGGGTGAGAGGGAAAAGATATAAAAGAGATCTAAGGGACAACTTTTTCACACAGAGGGTGGTACGTATATGGAATGAGCTGCCAGAGGATGTGGTGGAGGCTGGTACAATTACAGCATTTAAGAGGCCTTTGGATGGATTTATGAATAGGAAGGATTTGGAGGGATATGGTCCGGGTACTGGCAGGTGGGACTAGATTGGGTTGGGATATCTGGTCGGCATGGACAGGTTGGACCGAAGGGTCTGTTTCCGTGCTATACATCTCTATGATTCTGTAACCAGTCTATGCTGACCATAATCCCAAATTAAACTCGTCCCACCTGCCTGTTCCTGACCAAAACCTTTTCTATTCATGTACTTATTCAAATGTCTTTTAAACATTGTAACAGTACCCACATCCACCACTTCCTCTGGAAGTTTATTCCACACATGAACTACTCTCTTTTAAAAAAAAATTGCCCCTCATGGCCTTTTTAAAATCTTTGTCCTTTTACCTTACAAATATGCTCTGATTATGTTTATTGTAGAGATTGATAGATTTCTGATCATCCTGGTGTTCAAGGTTATGGGGATAGGAGGTCTTCAGATGTTCAATCGAATGATGGGCTGTGCTCAATGGGCAGAATGGTCTACCTGTCTTCCTATATGAAGATTCACCTAGCAAGGTACCAAACACAGAGACTTAATCAGAAACACACAGAGGGGAAGTCCTGTGGTTGGGGGGAGTGCATGCACCTCCAAAAAAGCTCACCTGTCCAATAAGTGAACAGTCTACACATAATGTGAAGGTGCCAGTGTTAGACTGGGGTGGACAACGTTAAAAATCACACAACACCAGATTATAGTCCAACAGGTTTATTTGGAAACACTAGCTTTTGGAGTGTAGCTCCTTCACGAAGAAGCTGCACTCCAAAAGCTAGTGCTTCCAAATAAACCTATAGGACTATAACCTGGTGTTGTGTGATTTTTACCTTAGTGTACACATTGTTCCTTTAATGAATCTTCTCTATTTTGATTGATCACTCCCATGAGTCAGGTTGGGAGTTTGATCTCTTCACAAAGGCATTTTGAGGGATATTTTCCACATTGCTGAGACCTCTGTTTAACATCTCATATGACAGAGATCACTGACAGTGTAGACTGAGATGGTCTGCCCTGATCCCAGAGCGGGACTTGAACCTGCTGTCTCTTGACTCCGAGCCAAGAGTCCCACCAATGATCAGCAGCTAAAACCAGCACTGAAGCAGTGGATGGAAATCAGTCCGAAAATTGCATTTCAATTGCCTTGGTCAGAATTGTCTTTGCATTCCCTAAATATTATTCTTGATAATCAGACTCCTTTTTCATTCTGAGCAGGAGAGAATTTTTGGAATTATTAGCAAACTATGGATCCAGGGGGAGTACAGGATCTGCAAGGAATTCACCCACTCCACAAGGATCAGGTAAATCTCACTTTCTTTTTGTGCTGATGCAAAGTATTCCCAAAGATCTTCATTCAGTGAAATCCATTTTATGGAGAAGCTTTATTGATGGTATTGTACTCACTGTGAGCCAGTTTAAACACATTCCGACTGCTAAAGGTCTGTGTGTTGGCTGAGGCATTGCTGCAGTAACACTTCCTGTGTTCTGAAATAGCTGCTTTAACCAGAAACATAAAATCTGGAGTAGGGAAAGGCCATTCGGCCCATCAATTATAGCTGATCATCCAACTGAATTCCCTGTTCCCACAATTCCCCCACATCCTCTGATCCCTTTTCTCCCAAGTGCTGTGTCTAACTCCTTCTTGAATTCACGTAATAGATTGGCCTTGGGTCTCATCCTAGGGAATATTCTCTGAACTGCCTCCAATGGCATGATATCTTTCCTTAAGTAAGGGGACTAAAGCTGCTCACCGTACTCCAGGTTTGGTCTCATCAGCACCTTGTACAGTCGCAGGAAGACTCCCCTACTCTTATACTCCAACTTCCTTGAAATAAGGGCCCACATTCCATGACCCTTCCTGATTACCTGCTGTCCCTGTGTGCTAACTTTCTGTGTTTAATGCACAAGCAATCCCAAAGTACTTTTGTGTTGCATTTTTTCTGCCTTTAATTTATTTCTCCATTGAAACAACATTGTTTTTAGATTCCCTACAGTGTGGAAACAGGCCCTTCAGCCCAGCAAGTCCACACTGACCCTCCGAAGAGTGTCCCACCCAAACCCATTCCCTGACATTTACCCATGATTGATGCACATAACCTATACAGAGGAACCTCGATTATCCAAACGAGATTGGCGGGCACTATATCGTTTGGGTATATGATTATTCGGTTAATTGGTTCACTGCCTTTCCTCTGGGGTTTGGAGTTTTCATCCCTGTTCAAGAGATGAGATAGCAGCACACAGCACGCGGGCCCCTGCCCCCACCAAGCCATCTGCCCCCACACCCCCACCCCATCCGCCCATACCCACCCCCCAACCCCATCCACCCCACCCACCCCGAACACTATCCACCCCCAAACTCCATCCACCCCACCCACCCCCAACCGCATCCACCCCACCCACCCCGAACACTATCCACCCCCAAACTCCATCCACCCCACCCACCCCGAACCCCATCCACCCCCATACTCCATCCACCCCACCCAACCCCAACCACTCCTACATACCCCCAACTTGCCCCCAACCCCATCCATCCCCACCCAACCCCAACCCTATCCACGCCCAACTCGCCCGCAACCCCATCCGCCCCCACCCACCTCAACCCCATCCACCCCACCCCCCAACCCTGTCCACCCCCACCCACCCCAACCCCATCCACCCCCATCCACCCCCAATCCCATCCACCCCCATCCACCCCCAACCACATCCATCACTGCCCACTCCCACCCCATCTGCCCCCACCCGCCTCCCAAACCCACCTGACACCAGCCCCCGCCCACCTGCAACCCACCCCACCCCCCAACCCCATCCAACACCGCCCCCTCTCTGGGGCAGCCGGACTGGACACCAACAACAAGACTGCTGCTGCTGCCTCTTTGGGGTGGGTTGGTGAGTCTCCAAATCACTCACTCACTCTCTCTCACACATGCACCCTTTTACTGCAGCGTTTTGACAGGACAATGTTGGAGAGATTATCTGGGGAAGGGGGTTTATGGTACACCCCTGTGTAGAACTCCAGGGAAAGTGTGGGGGGACAGAGAGAGGGGGGTGGGAGGTCAGTCATTTGGAGATTATGCCTAGGCTCCCATCAGTCCAGGACTGTTCTCGGCAGCATTTCAGGAAGCGGAGTTCACTTTTAATCACTGTAAACAAAAGACACAATCAGTATTGGAAACACATCCTTGATGTAATGTTTCTACTGGGACCTCAAGATCTATTTCAGATAATCCGATAATCCAGCTTCCTCTTTACTTCCCTGAACAGTACGGGGTAATTTAGCCTGGCCAATTCACCTAACCTGCACATCATTAAATTGTGGGAGCAAACCAGAGCACCCAGAGGAAGCCCATGCAGACACAGAGAGAACTAGGGAACTCCACACAGATAGTCACCCAATGCTGGATTTGAACCCAGTCCCTAGCATTGAGTCCCTAACCACTGAGCCACCGTGCTGCACCTGCTCTTTTGTTCTCCCTTCCCAAAATGAATAAATTCACATTTACCCACATTATACTTCATTTTCCAACTTTTTGCCCATTGACTTAACCTATCAATAACTCACTGTAACTTTGGTATTCCTCTTACAACCTGCCTTTCTACCTATCCTTTCCTGCCTTTCCTTAAGCAACAAATGACTCTATGAAAAAGCATGAGGAAAGCCCCTTTCCATTATCACTACCATCGCCGAGTGCCTTTGGGCTCCATCAGCTCCAGAGAATGCAGCAGTTGATATCAGTGTTCACTTTGAAACTGTTCAGTATGTGTAGTGTCTTCCAGCAAGCTTCGAAAGCTGAATTAGACTGATCGAGTGAAAGGTAAATGGACAAGCCATTTTGACAATGGTCTGTCCAAGAGGGCATTGGATAGACTTTTACATAGTGATGATGTGAGGGATATGGGGAAAAGGCAGGAGATTGGCACTACAAAATACAGCCAGATTAAGTAAGAGCCGATGCAGACATTATGATCTGAATGGACACCTTCTGCGATTCTGATATTCTTTTGTGCACTGCTTTCTGCTGCCAGCGAGAGTTTAAGTAAATAGGGAGGCCTCACTACAGTCACACGGGGCCTTGATGAGACCACTCCCAGAGTCTTGTGTGAGGTTTTGGTCTCTCTACTAAAGAACGGATATACTTGCCACTGAGGGAGTGTAGCAGAGGTTCAGAGTCTGGGGAGAGATTAATCTGACTGGGCCATAATCACTAGCGATGAGAAGGGATCTAATTGCAATGTATAAAATTATTTAAAAACTGTACAGACGCGATGTGGGAAGATGCTTCTCCTGGGTGAGAAGTCCATAACCAGGGGACACAGTCTCAGGAAATTGGCTAGACTGTTTAGGACTGAGGTCAGGAATTTCTTTTTCACTCAAAGACTACTGAACCTGTGAAACTCCCTACCACAGAAGACCAAGTCGGTGAATATTTTCAAGAAATTAACAGACACATTTTTAGATTTTTAAAGTCACCAAGGGCGTTGGGGAGAAATCCGGAATATGATGTTGTGATGTATGATCAGCCATCGTCGTAGTGAATGATGGAGCCACCTGCTCCTATTTTCTATGTTTCTTTACATTGGTGATGGAGAGTCATAGAGTCCCCATAGTGTGGAAGCAGGCTATTCAGCCCATCACATCCACGGCGACCCTCCAAAGTGCAGCATGCCTGAACGCACCCCCCCCCCCCCCACCCCATCGCTGCATTTTCCCATGGCTAACCCATCTAGCCTGCACTTCCCTGGACACAATGGGGCAACTTAGCATGGCTAGTCCACCGTAACCTGCACATCTTTGGAACGTGGGAGGTAACTGTAGACATGCGGAAAATGTGCAAGCTCCACACGGAAAGTCACCCAAGGGTGGAATCGAACTTGGGTCCCTGGTGCTGTGAGGCACCATGACGCCAGTGTCAGTGAGATATAAAATCCTACTGTTTTGTTAATTGTCTTTTTGTTCCCTTCCCCCTTTCCATCTGGAACAGGACGAGAGAGATCATCATCGAGTTCCTCAGCGTCGTCCCTGAGCTCGGAACAGTTAAGTCTGGCTTGTTCCTGTAACTCATCCAATGGAAATACCGGGAGTTTACTTTGCTCTGACACACAGTACGTCTAACAACCCTTTACCATTTCTGTCAATGTATCTGAGTAGTCCTCATGACTTTCTCACCTCATTCTGTGATGTTAACAGAGAAGGGGGAACTGGTTACCATTAATCCTTTCCTTTGCATTAAGGCCTAAGTGTCGGGGGAGGGATTCTCTGACTTATGAATAACATCTTATACAAGGGTGCCATTTTAAAGAGTGTGGCGCTGGAAAAGCACAGCAGGTCAGGCATCATCCGAGCAGCAGGAGAGTCAATCCATCCTATTCCTGATGAAGGGCTTATGCTCGAAACGACGACTCTCTGGCTCCTCAGATGCTGCCTGACCGTCTGTGCTTTTCCAGCACCACGCTCTTTGACTCTGATCTCCAGCATCTGCAGTCCTCACTTTCTCCCTGTCATCTTAAAGATCTGACAATATGCACATTTCCTGCGAACGGCTATTTTATATTGTCTTATGTTGTGTTCCGACTTGCGTACAAATTGACTTGCGAATGGACTCCTTTCTGCTCTTGCTGCTGTTTCACACACAACACAGGGTCAAATCTCGTGTGGCTCCACAATGTATTGAATGTGAGTCATCATAACCAGAGCCCAGTGAGGGCAGCTCCATGTTACTGAATTACTGGTGAGCTGCCAACGTCACAAAGGCTAACTGCTAAGGGCTTGCTATCCGAGCTGTGGATTGAAGTGGATTATTGAGGACAAGATGGATTGAATGTTGATCTGAATCTGATCTTTGTTGCACTCCTGAACTCTCAGTGTGCTGAATAAAGGCACTGACTCCCTGAAGTGGGAACTCTTGTGGTATTGAACATCGAAAGGGGTTTAAAACCACCAAAGCTTCAAGGGTTTTTGAGTAAAATCCACCTTAAAAAATTCATTCCCTCCGCCATCAACATGCAGAAGCTGCAGTGTGCACCATCTATAAGATACACCACAACAACTCACCAAGGGTCCCTGACCCATCCAAATACACAACCTCTTCCATCAATAAATACAAGTTTCCCGAGGGTGGGGGATTTCAAGACACATTTTTATGGTGAGAGGAGAGAGATTTAATAAAGACATGAGGGGAACGTCTTTTACACAGAGAGTGGTTCAGGTGTGGAATGGACTTCCAGAGGAAGTGGTGGATGTGGATAGATTTAGGTTTAAAAGACATTTGGATGGACACATGAATGGGAAAGGTTTGGAGGGATATGGGCAAGGAGCTGGCAGGTGGGACTAGTTTAGTTTGGGATTATGGGCAACATTGGACCAAAGAGTTTCTGTGCTGTATGACGATGACTCCAACAGATGCATCAGAACACCACCATCTGCAAGTTCCTCTCCATGTTGTGTACCATCCTAGCTTTTAAATATATCGCCATTCCTTCAGTGTTCACTGGATCAGAATCCCAGAACTCCCTCCCTAACAGCTCTGTGGGTGAACTGGAGCAATAATATAACTCCAGTTCACTGTCCCCTCTAAGGGATACACAATACATGCTGGACTAACCAATGGTGTCCACATTTTTTGAACAAATCAATTTTTTTTTTAAAAAGCAAGAACGTCGCATTTAAAATATCATCACCCTTACTTGACAGAGCTTCATTGACTTTGTCGGAAAGAAAATCTTACATTTATATCAGAAACAAAAAACGGAAATTGTGACAGAAACTCGTTAGATGCTCCATAGGCAGCATCTATGGAGAGAAAGCAGAGTTAATATTTTGAGTCCAGTAAGTGGCACGGTGGCTCAGTGGTTAGCACTGCTGCCTCACAGCACCAGGGGCTTCAGTTTGATTGCAGCCTCGGGCGACTGTCTGTGTGGAGTTTGCACATTCTCCCCGTGTCTGTTTGGTTCCCTCCTGCTACCCAAAAATGTGCAGTTTAGGTGAATTGGCCATGATAGGTTGCCCATAATGTTCGGGGATAAGTGCATTAGTCAGGGTTACCTATAGGATAGGGGAATGGGTCTGGGTGGGTAACACTCCGGCGGGTTGGTGTGGACTTGTTAGGCCAAAGGGCCTGTTTCCACACTGTTGGGATTCTTTGCCCCCTCTTCAGAACTAAAAATGGTTACATTTATATGATACTTTGCATGGGCGTTGGCCAGCTGTCATGTAAGAGATATAGCAGAAAATTTATACACAACAAGCTACCACGAACAGCAATTTGATTACAACCAGGTAATCTGTTTTTATTATGGTGGTTCGGGGATAAATATTGGCCAGGATCCAGGTCCAACAAATGTGTTCTTTTACTGAATAGTGCCAGGAATTACTTACATCCACTGGGGAGGACAGGCAGAGCCCCAGTTTGAAGCTTCTCATCTCAACAATGCAGCGCTCAATTGCTATTATATTCCAGCTTAACGCCATAAGAAATAGGAACTGGAGTAGGCCATTTGGCTCCTTGAACCTGCTCCACCATTCAGTAGGATCATGGCTGTTCCAACATTCCTCACATCCGCTTTCCTGCCCTTTCCCCATAACCCTTGATTCCCCGACTGATCAAGAATCTATCTATCTCAGCCGTAAATATACACAAGGTATGATCTATATGGACTTCAGTAAGGCGTTCGACAAGGTTCCCTTGGGAGACTGGTTAGCAAGGTTAGATCTCATGGAACATAGGGAGAATTAGCCATTTGGATGCAGAACTGGCTCAAAGGTAGAAGACAGAGGCTGGCGGTGGACGCCTGTGACCAATGGAGTGCCACAAGGATCGGTGCTGGGTCCTCTACTTTTTGTCATTTACATAAAGAATTTGGATGCGAGCATAAGAGGTAGTGTTAGTAAGTTTGCAGATGACACCAAAATTGGAGGTTTAGTGGACAGTGAAGAGGGTTACCTCAGATTACAACAGGATCTGGACCAGATGGGCCAATGGGCTGAGAAATGGCAGATGGAGTTTAATTCAGATAAATGCGAGGTGCTGCATTTTAGGAAAGCAAATCTTAGCAGGACTTATACACTTAATGGTAAGGTCCTAGGGAGTGTTGCTGAACAAAGAGACCTTGGAGTGCAGGTTCATAGCTCCTTGAAAGTGGAGTCGCAGGTAGATAGGATAGTGAAGCAGGCGTTTGGTATGCTTTCCTTTATTGGTCAGAGTATTGAGTACAGGAGTTGGGAGGTCATGTTGTGGCTGTTCAGGACATTAGTTAGGACACTGTTGGAATATTGTGTGCAATTCTGGTCTCCTTTCTATTGGAAAGATGTTGTGAAACTTGAAAGGGTTCAGAAAAGATTTACAAGGATGTTGCCAGGGTTGGAGGATTTGAGCTATAGGGAGAGGCTGACCAGGCTGGAATGAGATTGGGTTGGGATATCTGGTCAGCATGGACGGGTTGGACCAAAGGGTCTGTTTCCACTCTGTACATCACTATGACTTTATGACACTGCCCCCTTCTCTGAGGCGAGGTTTTAATAACATAGAATCCCTACAGTGTGGAAACAGGCCATTTGACCCAACAAGTGCACACTGACCCTCTGAAGAGTAACCCACCCAGACCCATTCCCCTACTTTAGTACTCTACCTTTCCCCTGACCAACACACCTAACCTACACATCGCTGAACACTACAGGACAATTTACCATAGCTAATTCACCCAACCTGTACATCTTTGGACTGTGGAAGGAAACCCATGCAGGCCCAAGGAAAACATGCAAACTCCACACAGATAGTCACCTGGAATTGAACCCAGGTCTCTGGCACTGTGAGGCAGCAGTGCTAGCCACTGAGGCACTGTGCCACCCTGGCTTGACTTTTACACTTGGACCATGCAATGGAACTTGAAGCCAGGTCCTCAGGACTCAAAGGTGAAGGTGCTCCCAACTGAGCCACAGTTGATGTGGTGAGAATATTTCCTGCACTGAGCACCATGGCTGAGAGATGATACCTCCCCATGCTGATCCTGTGTAAGGGTGGCCCCAGCCAAGAAAGTAAGTAATAGGCAGTTACAGTTCTCCCTCCTGCCATTCTACTATCTACTAGACTGTCAGAGAAAACTAATCCTGGCCTATTTTTCAAACTTCAAGTCCTTCAGACTAAGAATACTATGGAGGCTTGTTCGCTCAGTTGTTTGAGCAGCTAAACCAAGTCTGTGCCATACCATGTGATAGGATTGCTGCCACGATCATCTCAAAGCCAATAAAGCTATATGACTTGGTCTAGCACGGTAAAGGAAAACCACTGACTGGTCTAACTAGAATTTGGAATGAGCTGCCAGAGGAAGTGGTGGACGCTGTTACAATTACAGCATTTAAAAGGCATCTGGATGGGTATATGAATAGGAAGGGTTTAGAGGAATATGGACTGGGTGCTGGCAGGTGGGACTAAATTGGGTTGGGATATCTGATCGGCATGGATGAGTTGGGCTGAAGGGTCTGTTTCTGTGCTGTACATTTCCATGATTCTATGACACTAAACGAGGCTTTTTTCTTGAACGAGGAGTGTGGTTATTACATATTAGCGACTCGTTACTTTCTTATCCCAGACATTGTGACAGAGACTGTGAGAAGGATTGGAATATTAAGTCTTTTTTCACTAAGATCCCAAACCGTTCAGCTCACAATTCCATATGACATTATCACAGTGGGTGGTGTTTAAGTTCTGCTCAGTATTAACCCTTTCAAACCTCACACCCTTACACAACAGGCATTGAGCTTCTGGAGGTCAGTGAAGTGTTCATCTGGAAAGAAAGAATGAAGGAAAGGAAGAGCTTACAGTGATTTCATAACCTCAAAATGTCACCAACACTTTCCAGTGAATGAGATATTTTTGATGTGATGGAAGGTGTCATCAACACCAGCACCTGCTCAGCAATAACCTGCTCAGTGATGCCCAGTTTGGGTTCCACCAGGGCCACTCAGCTCCTGACCTCATTACAGCCTTGGTTCAAACATGGACAAAAGAGCTGAATTCCAGAGGGGAGGTGGGTGTGACAGCCCTTTATAACAAGGTTGCATTTAACCAAGTGACATCAATGAGCCCTGGCAAAACTGGAATCAATGGGGATCAGGCGGCAAACTCTCCAGTGGTTGCAGTCATTGCTGGCACATAGGAAGATGATTGTGTCTGCTGGAGGTCAGTCATCTCCAGGACATCTCGACAGGAGTTCCTCAGGGTAGTGTCCTAGGTCCAACTATTGTCAGGAATTTAATCAAAGACATTCCCTCTATCACAAGGTCAGAAGTGGGGATGTTCACCGATGAATGCACAATCTTCAGCAACATTTGCAGTTGCTCAGATACTGAAGCAGAGCATGTTCAAATGCAACAAGATATGGACAGTATTTTGGCTTAGGCTGATGAGTGGCAAGTAACATTCGTGCCACAAAAATGCCAGGCTATGATCATCACCAATATGAGACTATTTAACCACGGCCTCCTTGACATTCAATGGTGTTGTCATCACGGACTCCCCTACTACCAACATCCTGCAGGTTACCATTGATCAGAAACTCAACTGGACTTACCTCATAAACACAGTGGGCTACAAAAGGAGGTCAGAGGCTAGGAATACTGCAGCGAGTAACTCATCTCCTGACTCCCCAAAGCCTGCCCACCATCTGCAAGGTACCACATCCACAAATTTCCACTCCCTCCACTACTGGCACTCAGTAGGAGCAGTGTATAATATCAGCAAGATGCACTGTAGAAATTCACCAAAGACCTTCAGATAGCACCTTCCAAACCCACAACTATGTCTATCTAGAAAGACATGGGCAGCAGACACATGGGAGTACCAGCGCCCTCCAAGTTCCCCTCCAAGTCATACACCATCCCGACTTGGAAATATATTATTATTCCTTCATTGTTGTTGGATAAAAGTTCTGGAACTCTCTCCGTAACAACATTGTGGGTCTATCTACAGCACGTAGACTGCAGCAGTTCAAGAAGACAGCTCACCACCACCTTCTCAAGGGCAATTAGAAATGTTGGCCCAGCCAGTGACACCCATGTCCGACACATGAATTTAAAAAGAAGTGCAGTCTTTATTGCAGTGTAATAAAATTTGAAGAGGTGTCCATGCTTTTAGATTACAACTGCTCCATTCTCCATTAAATGTAGAATATAGAACGTTACAGCGCAGTACAAGCCCTTTGGCCCCTGACTTTGCACCAACCTGTGAAACCAATCTGTAGTCTATCTAACCTACACTACTCCATTTTCGTCCAGATGTTTATCTAATGTCTATTTAATGCCCTTAAAGTTGATGAGTCTACTGCTGTTGCAAAGTGATAAAGTGAAAATCCTGCAGGCCACCTCTACCTTTTACTATTAGTCTGCATCCAAACTGATTTCAACCTTCAGCAAAGGGGGAAATGATGCTGTAGTATTAATGTCACAGTGCCCAGTAATACAGAAGATGGTGTATGGCTTGGAGGGGAACTTACAGGCGCTGGTATTCCCATGTGTCTGCTGCCCATGTCTTTCGAGATGGACATGGTTTTGGGTTTGGAAGGCGCTATCTGAGGATCTTTGGTGAATTTCTGCAGTGCACCTTGTAGATATTACACACTGCTGCTTCTGAGTGCCAGTAGTGGAGGGAGTGGAAACTTGTGGATGTGGTGCCTTGCAGATGGTGGACAGGCTTTGGGGAGTCAGGAGGTGAGTTACTTGCCGAAGTATTCTTAGCCTCTGACCTCCTTTTGTAGCCCACTGTGTTTATGAGGTGAGTCCAGTTGAGTTTCTGGTCAATGGTAACCTGCAGGATCAGACTATGGCCTGAGTTCAAATCCCACTATGGTAACTGATGGAGTTTAATATCAGTTGATACATCTGGATTATGAAGTTGGTGAATTGTCACCACGGTAACTATCATCGATTGTCACAACAGTCCTTCTTGTTCAGTAGTATCATTCGGTAGAGGAGATCTGCTAGCCGTAGGTGGTTGACCTTTAACTGCCCTTTACAAGGTCTATGGGATAGGCGCAATTAGTTCAGTTAACTGGTTTTCAATGCAGCATACGTGAGTTCAATTCCCACACGGGCTGAGGTCACCATGAAAGTTTGGTATCGCTACCAAGCCTGAAACACGGTGACCCTCAGGCTAAACTCTAATGAGAGAGTGGGACTATGGTAACTTTACCCTATACCCCTTACTCTAATTCTGGAGGTGACCATAAGCCAACTGCAAGAATATGAGAGAGCAATAGAAATGGTCAGATTGTAACATGTCTGTTTAGACATGACTTTGTGCTGCACTTGTGCCACGCCCCACTGGAGTTTGAGAACAGGGTCAATAAAGGGTGACGCTGGAAAAGCACAGCATGATCAGGCAGCATCTGAGGAGAAAGAGAGTCAACGTTTCAGGCAGGAGCCTTCATCAGAATGAATAATGAAGGATCCTGCCCGAAATGTCGACTCTCCTGCCCCTTGAATGCTGCCTGACCGATTGTGCTTTTCCAGCTCCATGCTTTATCGACTCTGACTCTCCAGCATCTGCAGTCCTCACTATCTGCGAGTTCAAGGACAGGGATGTCTTGCTATAATTATACAGGGCCTTATAGTCATAAAGTCATACAGCACTGAAACAGACCCTTCAGTCCATGCCTGCCAACCTTCCCAAACTAAGATATTCCCATTTGCCTGCATTTGGCCCATATCTCTCTAAACCTTTCCTATTCATGTCCTGTCCAAATGTCTTTTAGATGTTGTAACTGTACCACATCTACCACTTCCTCTGGCAGCTCATTCCACACAGGAACCACCCTCTGTGTGAAAAAGGTGCGCCCTTCGGGTCCCTTTTAAATCTTTCTCCCCTCACCCTAAAATATACCATCCAGTGCAGAATTCCCCTACCCTAGGGATAAGGCCTTTGCCATGCACCTTACCTATACACCTCATCATTTTATAAACCTCCATAAAGTCACCCCTCAACCTCCAGTGAAAAAAGCCCCAGACACTCCAGCCTCTCCTTATAACTCAAACTCTTGGTGAGATCACACCTGGAGTATTGTGTGAAGTTTCAGAATTCTTATCTGAAGGAGGATGCTCTTGCTACAGAGAGAGTGCGGTGCATGTTTACTGGACATTCGTCTGAGATGGAAAGACTGAGGTGCGAGGAGATGGCATATTCACTGGAGTTTTGAAGAATGAGGTGTTATCTCATAGAAGCCTATAAAATTCTAACAGAACCAGACAGGGTAGATGCAGGAAGGATATTCCTGATGACAGCGGAGTCCAGAACCAGGCCTAAGGTTACAGTGTAGACCATTTAGGACTGAACTGATGAGAAACCTCTTCACACAGAGGCTGGGGATTCACTACCCCAGAAAGCAGTTGAGGCCAAAACATTGTATGATTTGAATGAGTTGGATACAGTACTTGGGGCTAAAGGGATCAAAGAAAATGGGGGTGAAAAGCAGGAACAGGCTACTGATTTGGGTGAGGTGAAAGTGAGGACTGCAGTTGTTGGAGATCATGTTCAAAACGTGTGGCGCTGGAAAAGCACAGCAGGTCAGGCAGCATCCGAGCAGCAGGAGACACAACGTTTTGGGCATAAGCCCTTCATCAGGATTCAAAGAACCAAATGGCCTGCTCCTGCGTCTGTTTTCTATGTCTCTACGTAAAGTATTTTCCCAATTTGATGGCATTGCTTGGCACTGACCTCAGCTGAGTCTAAGTAGTGCCAGAGAGAGGGAGTGAGTGAGATATCATCCTTTGTTCTGGAAGGTTGTTGGATTTACATCATCTGAAGTATGCCTGGCCACATGTGCAGGTTGCTGCTTTGACTGTGGAGGGTGAAGGGAACTCAATATTCCTAATCAAACAAACATTTTCGAGACTGTCAGGGAGTGGAAATGGGAAAGATGTGAAACCAGCCCGACCATGATGAAACATGAATGTGTGCCCGTGTCAAATCCCCTGACAGTGGGCCTCAGAATTTGCCTCATGGTTTCACTGTAGGAGTGTCAAAACCACTTTGATGAACCACCAAGTTTTGTTTTCTCTCCTGCCACCGAGGAGCCTTAATATTTTAATGCACGTCACAGTTTGTTCTCTAAGATTGTGCTTTTTTATCTCTTGGTTGCTACAGCAACGAGGGAATACAGCTCGTTACCATCACCAAATCAGCAGGCCTTGGGCTGACTGTGACAGGGGGATCCAACAGGCCGGATGGACCCAAAGTCTATGTGGAGGATATCATCTTGGGAGGAGATTGTCAGAAGGTAAAGATGAAATAATTGTGACAGTGTCGAACCAGTGAGTTGAAAAAACTGAGCTCACAGGAAAAAAATAAGATTCAATTTCCCATTTTTCACGTTTTCTAACTTGAAGTTTGAGCACTCATTCCAGGCCTCGCAATGACTTGGTTCCGTCCTGACTATACCCTTCACCTAGAGTTCAAATCGAACATTAGACTGTGACACTTTATTTGGCAATTGTTGCAGACTTTTCACCCCCTCTCAGATCCACTGTCCCCTCTATACAGAGCACATCTTTCATGGTCAGCAATTCAGCTTGTCAGCCTAACCAGGAGCCTTGACTATGAATCTCTGTGTTAAAACCAAGTGAATACTTTGGTCATGTGTGCGTATTTTTTAGGCTTCTGAAGGATGAACTAGTTAATGGTTTGATGAAGTGAAGCCAATGGAAAAAACATAATTGAGAACTGGTTTATTTGTCAGACTACATAGAGTCATAGAGATGTACTGCATGGAAACAGACCCTTCGGTCCAACTCATCCATGCCAACCAAACATCCCAACCCAATCTAGTCCAATTTGCCAGCACTTGGCCCATATCCCTCTAAACCCTTCCTATTCATATACCCATCCAGATGCCTTTTAAATGATGTAATTGTACCAGCCTCCACCACTTCTTCTGGCACCTAATTCCATCCACGTACCATCCTCTGCATGAAAAAGTTGCCCCTTAGGTCCCTTTTAAAGTTTTCCCCACTCACCTTTAGCCTATGCCGTCTAGTTCTTTGAGATAAAACCAAGCTGTTAATGATGAATTTTAATGATTTCCCTAATGTCTCCATTTGTAACTGAAATAGTAAAGTACGCAGTGTTTGTGATGGAGAATATACGCCAACATCTTTACTCTGTGTCTGGTTAGCCCTTAATCCACTCGTAGAGACCTTTCCCATTACTAACAACCATGCCCTGACCAATATGAGGTGACAGCATCTCGCCAACTCAGATGGATGAGTTCCCCTTCTCTACTCTCAGCTGTGGCTTTGTGCTGGTCTGTGGGATTTGATGTGTCAGACTGTCATAGAGTCGTAGGGATGTAGAGCACGGAAACAAACCCTTCGGTCCAACCCGTCCATGCTGACCAGATATCCCAACCCAATCTAGTCCCACCTGCCAGTGCCCGGCCCATATCCCTCCAAACCCTTCCTATTCATATACCCATCCAGATGCCTTTTAAATGTTGCAATTGTACTAGCCTCCACCACTTCCTCAAATAACCAAAGAGTGGTCTTCCTGCAACGCGGCCATCTGGAGCTTACCTTCTACTGTTCCTGATTGAACAGGTCACAGTCCATAACAAGACTCTGAATAGCTCAAGAGAGAAACTTCTCCAGCATCGTTAGCCAATGCCTGATCGAAATTGCGCCAGTTTTAGTTCTGCACGACAGAACAGAGCAACCAGAAAAGATGTATGAGCAATAGCTGATCTTGTGTCACCCATTGTAACCTATTAGTGAAATAACCCTTACTGCCTCGTATAATCATAAACCCAAAATAGTGTGGGAAGCAGTATTCAGTAAAGTGATTCATCTGCCTTTCATACACTTCGTTGCTCCTTGCCTTCAAGTGCTGTGGAAAGGCTTCATCCCAACTTAAGTTAGATATCAACTTAACAAAACTCATGCCAAGGTCGTTAGTGGTGGAAATAATCAGAACTTAAGAAAGGTGACAACAACGGTCTGAGTTATAGGGAGAAGTTGGAAAAGCTAGGACTTTTTTCTTTAGAGCGTAGGAGATTGAGGGGGGACCTTATAGAAGTGTGTAAGATCATGAGAGGCATGGATAGGGTGAATGCACTCAGTCTTTTTCCCAGGGTTGGGGAATCGAGGACTAGAGGGCAAAAGTTTAAGGTGAGAGGGGAAAGAATAAAAAGGAATCTGAGAGGCATTCTTTTTAAACAGAGGGTGGGACACATATGGAATGAGCTGCCAGTGGCAGTGGCTGAGGCAGGTACATTAACAACATTTAAAAGGCAATTGGACAAATACATGGATAGGAAAGGATTAGAAGGATATGGGCCAAGTGCAGGGAAATGGGGTTAGTGTGGATGGACATTTTGGTCAGTAAGGCCCAGTTTGGGTTAAAGGGCCTGTCTCTGAGGTGTAGGACTCTATGACTCTAATGTATGCACAGTATCCAATTCTGGTGAATCAATGTGAAACACAGATTGATGATCTAGGATGGTGCAATGCTGTTTCATCACTGGAGATGAGGGTTCATGTCATGTCAAATCGAGAGGCTGAAAATCATTCGGTGATGCCTCCCAAAGTTGGGGAAGCCAGACGGGGATCCACATGAGCTTCGGGCCTTGATGAGGAGGATTTTGGCATTAAATTGACTACCTGACTTCTAGACAGATTTTCCCCTCACTGCCCCGGGGAACTGGGTACAGAACCCATCTAGCTGTCAGTGGTGATGTCCACTCATCCATAAGAAACAGGGTGTGAAGGTGAAAATAACCCTCCCAGTCAGGGTGGAGGTGGATCTGCTGAGTTTGGGAGGAGACACATATTTGGTGAAGGGTATTGGTGCCTTTTGCCGCCTCACCATGAGTATCTGTTGATTTTTTTTAGATTTTGTTTAGATTTTCTAGAGTGTGGAAACAGGCCCTTCGGCCCAACAAGTCCACACTGACCCTCTGAAGAGCAACCCACCCAGACTCATTCCCCAACATTTACCCCTGACTAATGCACCTAGCACTATGGGCAATTGAGCATAGCCAATTTACCTAACCTGCACATCTTTAGAGTGTGGGAAGAAACCCACGCAGACAGAGGGAGAATGTGCAAACTCCACACAGACAGTTGCATTGAGCATGGCTCATGTCTGTTTCTCCAAAAGTAGATATTTGGATCATTCCACAGCAGTGGCTTTTCCTACCTTGATAAGCACAAACTAAGATCTCCACAAATGTACATTTTAAAAGTCATACATTACATTGGAAAGCTGTGGAGTTCCTGCAGAAACATCGGGTTAACCTTGTTTATTGTTCATTCATGGGATGAGGGTGTCGCTGGCTGGGCCAGCATTTATTGCCCATCCCGAATTGCCCAGAGGGCAGGTAAGAGTCAACCACACTGCTGTGGTTCTGGAGTCACATGACCAGAAAAGGATGGCAGTTTCCTTCCCTGAGGACATAAGTGAAGCAAGTGGGCTTTTCCTGACAGTTGATTCACGATCATCATTAGACTCTTAATTCCAGATTTTCATTGGATTCACATTCCACCATCTACCATGGTAGGAATCAAACCCTGAACACTACCTGGATCTCTGGATAAACAGCCCAGTTGATAATACCACAAGGCCATCACCTCCTATTGTTGAAATGCTGTATATTCTTGTCTAAGTAATGAATGACCACTGCCTGCTCCATCTCTCAATGAATTTTCTTGCAATTGTTTGAAGGATGGTCGACTCCGTCCAGGTGACCAGTTGGTCGCTATTAACAAGAAGTCTCTGATTGGAGTGACGTATGAGGAAGCTAGGAGCATCCTCAATAAAATGGCGATCGCGTAAGTAATTATTTCACACACTGTGTGTGAGCTCTGTGCCTCAGGGATATCACTGTCGCCCCTGAGTCAGATGTTGGTGGGTCCTCCTAGTTCTAAGCTTGAACACACAGTTTACCAGCTCAGTGCCAGCCTCATGCTGTCAGGGGTGTAATCTCTCAGAGCAGACGGTCTCCTAGAGCAGTTGTCAGCTCTACACTACAGAATTAGAATTAGAATCCCCAGTTTGGAAATAGGCCCTTTGGTCCAGCAAGTCTACACCAACTCTCTGAAGCGTAACCCACCCAGACCCATTTCCCTATTACTCTAACCAAAAGAGAAAATGCTGGAAAATCTCAGCAGGTCTGGCAGCATCTGTAAGGAGAGAAAAGAGCTGACGTTTTGAGTCTAACTGACCCTTTGTCAAAGCTAAAAAAAGGGGAGAAATAGGGAGGTATTTATACTAGGCTGAGAGAAGGTGAGTCATGGCTCCAGAAGCAAAGGTAGCAATAAAACTGTATTACCCTACATTTATCCCTAACTAATGTACCTAACCTACACATCCCTGAACACTATGGACAATTTGCCCTGGCCAATTCACCTAACCTGCACATCTTTGGATTGTGGGAGCAAACCCACGCAGACATGAGGAAAATGTGCAAACTCCACACAGACAGTCGTCCAAGGCTGGAATTGAACCTGGGTCCCTGGCGCTGTGAGGCAGCAGTGTGACCACTGAGCCACCGTACCGCCCCACTCTTGGGTGGATGTTCAAAAAATCATTTTGGAGAGGTCTGGATGAGGTTTCCCAATATCCTGACTGACGTTTATCAGCCAGGAAACTCTGAAAATGATGTACTCATTTGTTCAAAACAAGCACACTGGAGAAACTCAGCAGGTCTGGCAGCATCTGTGGAGAGAGAAACAGAGTCAATGTGATGAGTCATGAAGGGAGGAGAGTCATACCGGACTGAAGACCTTCCCTTTGTGCTCTCTCTCCACGGATGCTGCCAAACCTGCCGAGTTTCTCCATCACTCCCTGTGCTTGTTTCAGATTTTCTGTAGTATATCTAAATCTAATCTAATCTAACCTTCAAAGTTTTTCACTGTACCTCGGTACACGTGACAATAAATTCAATTCAATTATTCAAGTGGAGAGGTTTAGGGAGGGAATTACAGAGCTTAGCACATGGGCATAGCCAATAACTGCAGAGCAATTGAAATCAGGGATGCAGAAGATACCAGAATTGGAGGAGGCCTGAGATCCCGGAAAGTGTAGGAGGTTGGAGCTGCGGAGTCTGAACCCATAGAGGGAATTGAAAACGAGGAGGAAGTTCTATCAATTGAAATCTTCTTACAGCGGCACCTAACCAGGTCAGCAAGCACCTGCCATTGAATATTTTTAAACACAGCAGTCACATGACAGCAGGTTATAGTCCAATAAGTTTATTTGAAATCACAAGTTTTGGAGCGCGGCTCCTTCATCAGGTGAAGGCTTCATCTAATGAAGGAGCAATGCTCTGAAAGCTTGTGATTTCAAATAAACCTGTCGGACTATAACCTGCTGTCATGTGACTTCTGACCTTGTCCACCCCGATCCAACACCGGCACCTCCACATCTTGAATATTTTTAGGGCAGACATAGGTATTTCTTGTTAGGCAAGAGTGTTATGGACCAGGCCAGACTCCCTCGAAACATTACAAGAAGGAGGTAACTTTGCTGGTTGTTTTAAGCAGGTGTACAGTGGATATTCCAGGAGGGATGCAGCTGGCCCAATCACTTAGTTTTAAACAAAACAGAATTTATTTTCAAGATTACCAAATGAAACACAAACAAAAGAGAACAGAATACAGAATAAATCAATCTATCCAAAAACCCAACAGATTATCCCAACTTAATGATGCTGTTCCAAATTCCCGCGACAATCCCCATAAACACCCCATGGCACCAAAGGTAAAATTAAACACAGGGTCTTACGGGAGAGATATCAGAGAGAGGGAGGATCAGCATGGACCTGCTTCTTTGGGTCTAGCAGATTCACAGCTTGAACAGTGAACAGTCAGACTGCTAAAAAAACCAAACCAAATCAGACCAGAGTAAAGCTGAGGGAGAATTGGCTGCACCCCTTTCATTGTACAATTTTTTTTAAACTGAAAGTCTTCTGCCTGAAGTAGTATCTGTTAGCTATGATCAAATTGGCACTAAAATCCAGGGGGACAGCAAACACGAGGGGACACAACTCTAAAGTGAGGGGAGATAGGTATAAGACAGATGTCAGAGGTAGTTTTTTTACTCAGAGAGTAGTAAGGGTATGGAATGCTTTGCCTGCAATGGTAGTAGATTCGCCAAGATTAAGTCGTCATTGGACAGGCATATGGACATACATGGAATAGTGTAGGTGGGATGGGCTTCAGATTGGTATGACAGGGCAGCGCAACATTGAGGGCCGAAGGGCCTATACTGCGCTGTAATGTTCTATGTTCTATGTAAACCTAGACTTTTCAGAACCTGTGTCTTTATAACCTCCTGAACAAAATCCAAGGACAACATAACCTTGTTAAAGGAACAGCATGATCACAATGGAATCAAAGATTTTAGGGATTAGATGGGAATAATGGAATTTGAAACTCAAATGGATCAGCCATGAATGACAGAGCTAGTTTGAGGGGCAGAATGGCCTTCCATTTTGTATGTAAGTGAATGTGACTTGGTGCAAGTTAGGACACAGGTAGGAGAGCATTGAATGAGCTTAAGTTTTTACAATTTTTATAATTTATTTAAAGGAATGAAGGAACCATAACAATTGCCTTTTTACCAGGCAAAGGGTCTTCACATTCTGCTGCCTCATTACACGATGGGGATAACTCAATGCAGAAAAGCACTGGAAATGGCTATAGTTCTTGTAGGATGAAGGTTCATGTGAGAACACCGAAGGTCAGTATAAATGTATTCTTTTATATTGAATTACCCAGCAATGATCAAACAATTACACTGGATGTATATCATCCACATGGGGAGACAGGCCGCCTACTTGCGGAACGTTTCAGAGAACACCTCTGGGACACCCGGACCAACCAACCCAACCACCCCGTAGCCCAACACTTCAACTCCCCCTCCCACTCCACCAAGGACATGCAGCTCCTTGGACTCCTCCATCGCCAGACCATGGCAACACGACGGTTGGAGGAAGAGCGCCTCATCTTCCGCCTGGGAACCCTCCAACCACAAGGGATGAACTCAGATTTCTCCAGTTTCCTCATTTCCCCTCCCCCCACCTTGTCCCAGTCAAATCCCTCGAACTCAGCACCGCCTTCCTAACCTGCAATCTTCTTCCTGACCTCTCCGCCCCCACCCCACTCCGGCCTATCACCCTCACCTTGACCTCCCTCCACCTATCGCATTCCCAACCCCCCTCCCCCAAGTCCCTCCTCCCTACCTTTTATCTTAGCCTGCTGGACACACTTTCCTCATTCCTGAAGAAGGGCTGATGCCCGAAACGTCGATTCTCCTGCTCCTTGGATGCTGCCTGACCTGCTGCGCTTTTCCAGCAACACATTTTCAACATCCACATGAATACTCATCTTAATGTCTCTCTCCTCATTCCTCTCCTCAATAGTTTACCGTTCCTTCAACTACCGTCTAGTCTCACTGTCACTGTTCTCACTCCTGTGCCAGGAGGCTGGGGGGAGGGTGTTCATTCCGGACACTTGGACCCACGATCCATGGAGTGCTACATTGTCATAGGCGCTGCCTTTCAGATGTGACGTTAAACCAACGGTTAGCCCTTGCGTTGAGTGGATGTTAAAGGGCACCTCTACTATTTCAAAGAAGATTGGCAGGAGAGAGGGGAGCACACTGTGCTGTCTCCAGATCCCTGCTCAATAGTTATCCCTCAACAAAGACTTAAATGCAGATTTACTGTGATATCATTATATTGTGGGAACTTGCTGTGCATGAATTCCCTGTGCACAAGGGTAGTCTTTCTACCTTT
Source organism: Chiloscyllium punctatum (assembly GCF_047496795.1). Classification (NCBI taxonomy): domain Eukaryota; kingdom Metazoa; phylum Chordata; class Chondrichthyes; order Orectolobiformes; family Hemiscylliidae; genus Chiloscyllium; species Chiloscyllium punctatum. The sequence continues at coordinate 59,814,667 of NC_092778.1, read as the reverse complement.
CAACCAAAACGAATGGCTTTTGAGGAAAAGAGGGTGAAAATTTGAGGAAGATAGATATATTATCTGGATCGATATGACTAGCTAGTTCTGGGACATATAAATCTGTTACATTGCTGACTTACCAGCGATGTACCCTAATCCAACAGCATTAATTACCTGTACAATGTATTATAAAACGTCTCTGCTAATGATGCACCTTATCTTTTTCTCAACAGCCCCAACTTGAAGACCACTGTCCAGTGCCTTTCCAGTCACCTGACCTTTGCCCACTACAACTAGCTGCCTCAGGTATCTAATCTCAGTGGGGTGACAGACAAAGTTTTCCACCTACTGAGATGTTGTAACTTGCATAGTTTTGGAATCAAATAATGATATAAATACAGTCATATATCAAAGAATATCTCCTCCTCAAGCCCTTCCTCACATGCCCACACCCAACATGTGGTTAAATTACTTTAGTTACTGCCTGATTCAACTTGCAAGTTTACCTTGAGAGAATCCTGGACTAGAACTCCCAAGTCTTTTTGCACTTCAGACTTCTGAATTTTCTCCCTGTTTAGAAAATAGCCCATGCTTCTATTCTTTCCCATGTTGTACTGCATCTACCATTCCTTTTCTAAGCTGTTGGAATCCTTCTGCAGCCTCCCCACCTCTTCAATACTATCTGTCCCTTTACCTATCTTTGTATCTATGGCCACACAGCAAAGGATCAATGTTAACAGAACCCACCAACAGAAAACAGCTGGATAAGGTCATTAAAGAGCAGTAAGTTAGTCATTTGCCCAAAACACAACCGTTATTAGAGACCAACCAATTTAAAAAGAAATTTGAGTTCCCTGTGACCGACGTAAAAGATTACTTTCCAAGATTTCAATTTTACAATTTACACTGCAACAAACAAAGGGCAACATTTCTCAGTGATATGTTTGTAAGCAGCTTATATTTGTAAATTACAGAACAAACCGTTCCCTGTTTAGCATTTAAAACCAGCACTAACCTTCTGCTCCACAGTTAGACTTTACATTATCCCTCTGATAGACATTCAGTTCTTCTGAGAGAAAGTGAGGACTGCAGATGCTGGAGAGTCAGAGTCAAGAGTGTGGTGCTGGAAAAGCACAGCAGGTCAGGCAGCATACGAGGAGCAGGAAAATTGATGTTTCGGGCATATGCCCTTCATCAGGTAAGGGCACTTGATGAAGGGCTCTTGCCCGAAACGTCGACTCTCCTGCTCCTCGGATGCTGCCTGACCTGCTGTGTTTTTCCAGTGCCACACTCTCAATTCAGTTCTTCTGGGTTCAGTCATAGAGTCGTAGAGATGTACAGCACGGAAACAGACCCTTTGGTCCAACTTGTCCTTGCCAACCAGATATCCCAACCTAATCTAGTCCCATTTGCCAGCACCCGACCCATATCCCTCCAAACCCTTCCTATTTATATACCCATCCAGATGCCTTTTAAATGCTGTAATTATACCAGCCTCCACCACTTCCTCTGGCAGCTCATTCCATACACGTACCACCCTCTGTGTGAAAACGTTGGCCCTTCGATCCCTTTCATATCTTTCCCCTCTTACCCAAAAAGTATGCCCTCTAGTTCTGGACTCCCCCATCCCAGGGAAAAGACCTTGTCTATTCACCCTATCCATGTCCCTCATGATTTTATAAACCTCTATAAGATCACTCCTCAGCCTCCGACACTCCAGGGAAAACAGCCCTAGCCTATGCAACCTCTCCCTATAGCTCAAATCCTCCAACCCCGGCAACATCCTTGTAAATCTTTTCTGAATCCTTTCAAGTTTTACAACATCCTTCCGATAGGAAGGAGACCAGAATTGCATGCAATATTCCAAAAGTGGCTGAACCAATGTCCTGTACAGCCACAACATGACCTCCCAACACCAATACTCCATGCTCTGACCAATAAAGGAAAGCATACCAAACACCTGCTTCACTATCCTATCTATCTGTGACTACTTTCAAGGAACTATGAACCTGCACTCCAAAGTCTCTTTGTTCAACAACATTCCCCAATCCTTGAAGACACTTGGTTCCCAGGGGTTTCCTTCTGTTACTTTCCTTTCCCAACCTGGCAACATCTGACCTCAGAGCTGTCTATCATAGTGAGAGTTTACCTGACAATATTTCCTCACTCAAACTAAGCACATCTCCCATTTTAACTCTTCATGAAATGGGTCTTTTCAAACCAAATACAAGCTCATACACACCTTCTTGTGTAGTGTAGAGTTTTCCTGTCTCTCTCTGTTCTCTGTCTGTCACAGATCTGAGCAGACTGCCCTGTGAAATTCAGGTTATCTTTCAGGAGAACCTTGTTATATGATTCTGCAATAGCTTCCTTTGCTCTTGAAGCCCACCTTCAAAGAAACATGAATCGTATGGACTTTATATTCCAATGGAAATGCTGTTTTGCTGTCCTTAAGCTCCCAATGTGGTATTAAGTGGAGAGTTTAGCTTAACTTCATTGCATAATACAATTGTTTCAGGTACACACCTGATAGCAAAGGGCTGGGTTACACGTATAATAGAGATTAGTGGTGCTGAATGGAAAATAAAAGTTGAATCCAGGCCCAACTTTGTGACAAACAAACAACATAAAAACAGGTCTTATCTTCCAATATCCAAATCATTCAGTTGGAAATATTGTGTGCCAAACTCTTCAATGATTCAACAAAGTGTGCTTGGATATATGTGTCTGAGTAAGAACTTTAAGACAAAAGAAAAGATACAGGATTTCATTCAGGGCCTCACATTGAAGTGGTTTCAGGATACACAAAAAGAGTTCAAATAAGGATGGTTTGGACTTAGGCGACATTAGTGTGCCCCAGAAACCTGGGTCATAAAGTTTTAGAGATGTACAACACAGAAACAGACCCAAATATTCTAACCTAAACTAATCCCATTTTCCAGCACTTGGCCCATATCCCTCTAAACCCTTCTTATTCATATACCCATCCAGATGCCTTTGAAATGTTCTAATTGTATCAGCCTCCAACACTTCCTCTGGCAGCTCGTTCCATACCCTCACCACCTTTTGCAATAAAAAAAGTGCTCCTGGGTAACTTTGTATTTACAGTTTATATTTTTAAAATTTAATCAAGAGACAAAGCTCGATAAAACATTTAATCAAGAAGGAACCCACTCTACTCACGACTGTAGCTTTGGACTTTAATGTTCTGAAATTCCCAGGCCTGATAGGGAACTGCACACACGTGTTAACATATCAGTAGATCACGTGATTGTTTGGCACCACAGGTCAAACTGGGTATTGTAAACTGGAGAATTTACCTGTTGATTTTTTTTGCGAAGCTGTTTATTGAGAACACGAGATTCTGTATACCAAGAGGTTGTCCAAAGTATACAGCTGAAGGTAAACCACCTTCTGATTGCGTATGGGTGCTTCATCCAGTTTTGAGGAAGCATTGTGCTTTTTTAAGGGACATCAACTACTTGTTAGGCTGATGTGAGAGAGAGAACTGGATGTATCTGCATCCACCAAGACTCTATTGCTTCTGACCTTGAAGCTAGATTTAAGTAGAATCCAGAATAATCTGAAATCCCACCAGAGTTTAAGAGTTTAACACTCTTAACATCCCACAAGACATTGACTTTGACACAGGCCATCATGCACTATTCCTTTTCTACAGCTGCCAAACCATCCATTCAGAAAGAAGTGCCCAGTATCAAACGTAAAGTCTCTCTGGACCCTCATGTTCGGTTAAAGGTGGATAAACTCGAGTTGGTAAGTGCTTCTTCCCCAAGTCTCTTTCATTTCATCTTGCTCCTTAATGTTTGAAATTACAGTGAACAAACAAATTTGTAATCGGGGATTCAGGGGAAAAAAGCATGACATTTTCTTGATTGCAGTCAGTTCCGCTATAATGCGGTAGTTCCATTCTCATGCAACGCCATGTTATATTTTTAAAAATCATATAATAGCAGTAACATTAAACTAGTGGGCCAGAATCGCATTATAACCAGTACATGCTTTAAAACTTTGCGCTATAGAAACTGTGTCCCCAATTCATGTTATAGCGAATTCACGTCAATGAAACGTGCATTATAGCAGAACGACCTGTATTTAGACAGAGGTGGTGAAAAACAGGTATTAAAATATATGTGTGAGACAATGGAACAAATATTCAAGGCTTTGAATAAGCAAGTGTAGTAATTGTAACCCATTATTTTTACATACATCATTGAACTAATAATGACTCAGTGGTTAGCACTGCTGCCTCACTGTCCCAGGGACCTGGTTTGATTCCACCCTCAGGTGACTGTCTGGATGGAGTTTGTATGTTCTCCGTGTGTCTGTGTATGTTCCTTCGGGTGCTCCGGTTTCCTCCCACAGTCCAAAGATGTGCAGGTTAGGTGAATTGGCCATGCTAAATTGTTCCAGAGTGTTCAGGGATGTGTAGGTTAGGTACATTAGTCAGGGGTAAATGTAGAGAAATAGGGGAATCGTTGTGGGTGGGTTAGTCTTCAGAGGGTCAATGTGGACTTGTTGGGCCCAATGGCCTGTTTCCATACTGTAGGGATTCTATTCAATAATTCAGAGGAATTTGTTTTCCACAGGCAAGTCGCTAGAATGTAGAACTTGCCACCACATAAAGTCTGCAAGGTGAACCGCATTAAGGATAAGTGCAACCTGGATTTGAGTATACGCTGATAGGGTTAGGTGAAGTAAGGTGACAGAAGCAATAATGTGGAGCTTAAGCAATGACATAGACTGATTGGTTTAAATGATTTATCTGTGCTGAAACTCTATGTACACTTGTACCATATTGCATGCAGTTTATGCTCTGCTTCAGGTTCTGCTAAGTACACATTATCCATAAGATTACTCCCTTGCTGTAATTTTGACTGTTGTGGTCTGGTCTTTGTGGTAGGCACTAAAGTATCTCGGTCTACATGTCACAGAAGAACGAACGAGGAAACTGAGGCACAGTCTCACAAATGACTCACAGGGAACTGTGGCCTTTGGAGGTAATGATGGACTTTGAAATTAAAATGGGTTTTTGGTAGCATTCTCCACTTTTGCACTGCAGTGGGGAGGATGAGGCAGACGGTTCTGTAGCTGTTATCTGTATGGATTGATTAGCATTCCCCTAGTTAACAGCATTGTGTGTGCATCTGATCTTAACCACACAGGCTGCAAAGGTAAGGGAATCCTTCCCTCCTTCTCCTGTGTAATTAAGGAGAGGCAATAAATACCAACCACATCCCAAAAAATTATAAGAAATAATAAGAATTGTGTCTCCACGGCATTAAAGTTTTGCCTCCTGGCCTGCTCAATTGTAGTTTGCTATCTCAAAGTGCAGGAAAGGAGAGTGAGGTAGAGGGAAAGCCATCTTCCCACCTCAAAGGGGCTGAAATCACCTGCAAATGCAATGGTTTAAAATGTACTTGGCCAGATCATGCCCAGAAAGAGGCAAGTCTCCCCTACTCCATGTTAACAGCCTCTAGTTCCAGTCCAATTTCAGCTCTGTGCCCTTACAGCCTTGTCATATTGCAATGAGATAGGTACAGTTTTGAAATATGCATTCCTTTGTATAAATAAACTATGCATCGGGATAGTATTAAACTTACTTTATGATGAGGGAACAAGCTAATCAGTCCTGTCCATGCACATATAGGACCCGTTTCACTCATTGCATGATTGTGACATAACTCCCTCCAGTCCCATATCCTCAATTCTAATCTTATCACACGGCAGTATTAATTTTGCAAAAGTGAAAAATCATTGAAGGATTGAAGGGTATTGGATTGTCTAATTCCCAAATTTATGTAATCCCTTTCCTAGTTTTACAGATTGGAAAATGCCATCAGGAGAGCTCAGAAACTGGATTTTAATCCGTATACCATTAAAGTGAGCAGGACTGTAGCAGTAATCGATAGTTTAAAGTAATTGTGTTTCCTTCACTTTTGCTCCAACACGTACAAAAACTGTGGCTGATGAGCTGGGAGACGTGTGCTTGTAATCTGTGAAGAAATGTTTTAAAAGTGGGTAAAGATTAGCCCCAGTTTGATTTTTTGTCACTAGGCTTCCTGAAATGGGCTGAATATGGGAGAATGGCCCTTACTTCTCAAACATGATTGACCTCTTCCTCACTTTGTTGCCAGCTGATAAACCTGCAAATCCTAGCCCCTATCCACCACACGTAAGTTACTACAAGACCCAACACGTCTTCCCTGTTTCTCTGCTACCCATATTCTGCTGTCTTCCACTACCCCAACCCCAAACACACACATGCAAGCATTCACACAGATGCATACCACAGACACACATACATATAGACATACACATGGATGCATACACACAGACGGACACATATACAGATACATGTGCGTGTGCACACACACAAACCTACACACAAACATGCAAGCACACACACAGACATGCATGCATAATGCATTTACACACGCACACGAATACAGATGTGCACACACAAACATCCAAATACAGACAAGCACAAGCTGACACACAGACACACACAGACATACAAACATGCACATGCACATGTGCACACAAACACACACATGTGCGCATACACACAAACACACAAATAGAGGGAGCATTACATGTGCACATACTCTCGCACACACTCGTGCACACTTTCCCAGGCACACAAACACATGTGTTTACACTGTAAACCAGATGAATTAGGTGATATCAAAGTGGGGGAGAGGAGTAAAACTCTCACTCCAACCCTCTTGTGGTGGGAGGAGCTGAGTCCAGGCCTTGGGGGGGTCTCAGCCACTTACAAGGACAGAGAAGAAGCTGCATTTTCTGACAAGTTTGCAATTTGACTTCTGCTGACGGAGTTGCTGGTTGGTAAAGAAGTATTTGGCTGAGCAATAACATTGAGTGAACTTTGTAGATTTTGTGCAGGCAGCGAGAATAACCTTGCCACAGGAGCTGGAGGATGTTGGCCTCAGTCAAAGCCCCCTGATGTTTTCTCCTCATGAAATTGCAAACCTTCTGGATACAACAGCTTTCCAATCCCCGGTAAGACAGGTACCTTCACCAGTCTAGATGTCAAACTCTGGAAATCCCTCTCAAAACCTTACCTCCACTCTCTCCCCTTTAAAGATGCTGGTTCAAACCTACCTCTTTGACCATATGTTACCACCTGTCCTCATGTCTCCGGTAGCACCTATTACTCGCTTGTGCACTTTGGTATCATTGTAAATCTTATCATTTAATTCAAGGAAAGTTTAAATTCAACACCCACCAAACACAAAAAAAGCTAGAAAACCAAGTTGCAAAGGTAAAAATCACACAACACCAGGTTACAGTCCAAATGCTAGTGTGCTTCCAATTAAACCTGTTAGACTATAACCTGGTGTTGTGTGATTTTTAACTTTCTACATCCCAGTCCAACACCGGCATCTCCAAATCAAGTTGCAAAGGAGATACAAACAGTAACAGAGATATATTGATAGGTTAAGGAAGTGGGCAAAATGCTGGCACCTAGAATATAATGTGAGAAAATGTGAAATGATTCATTTTGGAAGGGAGAACAGAAGAACAATTTAAATGGGGACATAACTGCAGAAAGCTACCAGGAACTTGGGGACACTTGTGCACGAAACACAAAAAGCAGCAGGTAGTCAGGAACAGTAATGGAATGTGGGCCTTTATTTCTATAAGAGTAGGGACGTCTTACTGCAACTGTACAAGGTGCTGGGGAGACCGGATTTGGAGTCCTGTCAGCATGTTTACTCCCCCTTTTTGTTTGATTGAAGATATTGTTTCATTGGAGGCAGTTCAGAGAAGATTCACTCAGATGATCCCTGGAATGGAGGGATAATCTTAGGGACAAAGGCTAAACAGCTTGGAACTCTACTCATTGAAACTTAGAAAAATGAGAGGTGATTTGATTAAAAAATATACAGGGCTTGACATGATAAATGCTGAGAGAATGTTTCCCCTCATAGAGAGTCTGAGACCAGAGGGCACAGTTGCAGAACAAAACAGGCACCAATTTAAGAGGGAGATGAGGAGGCATTTCTTCTCTCAGAGAGTTATGAGTTTTTGGAACTTCTTGCCCCAGGGAGCTGTGAGGGCAGAGTCCTTAAGGTGGAGATAGATATAGTCTTGATCAGTCTGGGAATCAAGGGTTACAGGGAAAGGGTAGGACAGTGGACGTGAGGAATGTCAGATCAGCCATGATCCTATTGAAAGGCCTACTCTTATTTCTTACAGTCTTCCGGTCACCAGGGATGGCGGGCCAGAGCTTAATTCTTGAACTTTGGAATAAGACAATTTTTTTTACAGTTTTCCTCCTTTGTTCTCTAAATTTTAGATCTTTAGTTCCAATACCTTCCACGACTCTGAGAACATAGACCACCTACAGTCAGAAGTAACTGAATTACGTCAGGAGATTAAGAAATTGAAGGTGAGGTCTATTTTGCAGAGGATGTGGTATGATGATATTTAATATCCTGTTGTTAAACTGTTTGACTTCAGCAAGCATGATTAGTTTGGTAAAAGGTCTTGCATTAGTTATGACTCTTAATATTGTGTTTGAATGCTACGTTTATCTCACTGACTGATTTTCGTCAGTACATAAAAGTGTGTAAAAGTGTGTCCCTGCATACCATGAACTTATTCATGTTCATAAGAGGGCGATAATGTTTATGATAAACACAGAAGGCTGTCGATGACTGATTACTCAGAAAATCTTACAGTCAGTCTATATTAAGAAGGGATTATTGTTACATGATTCAGACAATGTTAATCAGCATAATAATCTGATCACAATTGTGATCAATTGTGGTTGTCTGATTCAAATCTGTATTAAAAGGGATCTACAATCGCAGTGTCATGGAGATGGATAATCTGTAATGTTTGCATGGCATTGATAGCTATTTGCTATTTTACTTTTCCCGTGGCATTACCATTTATTGAAATTTCTTTGCAGCCCCCTTCTTACATCATAGTATTTGTCCTTCCTCTTTATGAACTGTTGCAGACCCACTCTTAATCCCCCTCCCACTGCCTCACTAGGAAGATTGTGACGTCAGTATTTGAGCAGATGATTAACTTATTCCTTTTTAACTGCTCAGTCTGGCTGGTCTCTACTGGGTGAGGGTGGTTTAAAATCAATCCTCTCATGCTGTTCAATGCCACTGGACTAGTAATCCAGAGGCCTAGGTTCATGGTCTGGGGCAGTTCAGTGGCTCAGTGGTTAGCACTGCTGCCTCATAGCACCAGGGACCCAGGTTCGATTCCAGCCTTGGGTGACTGTCTGTGTGGAGTTTGCACATTCTCCCTGTGTCTGCGGGTTTCCTCCGGGTGCTCTGGTTTCCTCCCACAGTCGAATAATATGCAGGTTAGGTGGATTGGCCAAACTAAACTGTCCAGGGGATGTGCAGGCTAGGTGGGTTAATCATGGGAAAATCCTGCAGTATAGGATGGGTCTCAGTGGGATGGTCTTTGGACAGTCTGTATGGGTTAAATGGCCTGCTTCCTCACTGTAGGAATTCTATGACACATGCGTTCAAATCCCACCATGGTTACTGGTGGATTTTAAATCTAATTCAGGAAGTTTGGAATTACAAAATTTAAAACGGAGACCATGAAACAATTTAAATAATGTAAGAATTTGCCTTTCATGATCAATAGACCATTTCACAACGATGAGATTTTGAACTCATTCTGGGGAAATACATCAACTAATTGGATACAGCGAAATCTTCCAGAGAGCCATGAGTTAAATACCCAGATTATCCACTTTAATCTACTTTATGAGAGATAACAAGTGACTGGGAACGGAAGGCTTGAGTTACATAGGGAGGCCGGATAGGCTGGGACAGTTTTCACTGGACCATACGAGGTAGAGGGGTGGCCTTATGAAGATTTATAAAATCATGAGGGACATAGATAAGCTGAAGGGCAGGTGTATTTTCCCTAGAGTGGGGGTATTTCTAGACTCGGGGGGGCATATTTTTAAGGTGAAAGGAGAAAGTTTTTAAAAAAGACTTGAGGGGCAACATTTTTACACAGAGAGTGGAAGTAGTGGATATGGTTACAGTTGCAACGTTTAAAAGACATTTAGATAAATACATAAGTAAGAAATGCTTGGAGGGATAAGTGTAGGCAGGTGGGGTTTGTTTAGTTTGGGATAATGATGGGTATGGACAGGTTGGACCAAAGGTTCTGTTTCCATGCTGTGTGACCCAATGACCAGGATGCAGGGAAAACCCCTGTTCTCCTTCTCCCCGTGTCACAGGTTCTGTTACATACAGCTCAGGAGCTTAAACCTGTTCATTCATCCATCAGTAGATAGTTCAATATCTGGAGCAACAATTCAGGACCTCTGACCCTTAAAGTCCTTTCTTGCAATCACAGGCTGTTATCAGAGAGATGGAAAAGGACAAGAAAGCGCTGGAAGAGGATCTGCAACAGATCAATCAGGTCAGTGTGGCCTCCTGCTGGGACAATGCAACATTAAGCATTGAATTGATTTGAATTGAATTGAATTGAATTGAATTTATTGTAACATGTACCGAGGCACAGTGAAAAGCTTTGTCTTGTGAGCAATACAGGCAGGTCACAGAGTTAAGTAGCACAGATAGTAAATAATAGGTAAACATCGGCAAAAACAAAAACACAGATACAGACGAATGTTAAGAGTTTGAGAGTCCATTCATCATTCTAACAACAGTAGGGTAGAAACTGTTTCGAAACCGGCTGGTGTGTGTGTTCACCCGATGGTAGAGCTTGTAGAAAAACATTGCCAGGGTGGGATGGATCTTTGAGAATGCTGGCGGCCTTCATTCTGTGGGGGGGGGGGGAGGTTCTGGGAACAGTGCAGGGAATTGAACTGCAAATGGCTCACCACGTTGCCAGCCCGGTTCCCTGTCTGTGCTCTGTCCAGAATGTAAAGGTGAACATCACCGCCCATCCCTGAAACGGTGCGCTGCCTGTTTAACTTTGACCCCCACCAGCCTGACTCTCTGCTTCCGGATCCCACAGAAAGCCACAGCCGCTGCTGCAGAAAACAAGATGCTGCAGAACAAGCTGCACATGAGCAGGGCAGCCCAGCGTGGGGCCCACTCTGCTGAGCAGGACTATGAGGAGGCTGTGCGTCTCCTGGAGGCCGAGATCCTGGACCTCAGAACCCAGCTGGAAGGAAAGGCACAATGTCGTTCTGCAGAGTTCAGCAAGGTGGGTGATGTACTGAATGCTGTGGTGTAAAACATATGGCCTGGTAGCAATATTACCAGTCTGTTAATTCAGCAATGCAGGGGCTTAAGTTCAAATCATACTATGGATCAATGTGAAATCAAAATCTGGAATTAATGATTGGGTTGGGGGAAAACCCCATCTGGTTCACTAACATCTGTCAGTGAAGGAGACTACGTCCCTAGCTGCTCTGGCCTACGTGTGACTCCAGACCCACAGCAACGGACATCAATGGGGATTTCACTAGTTTCCTCATTTCCCTTCCCCCACCTTATCCCAGTTCCAACCTTCCTACTCGGTTCCGCCTTCATGGCCTGTCCTACTTATCCCAACTGTCTGCTCCACCCTCCCCTCCGACCTATCACCTTTACCCCCACCTCCATCTACCTATTGCACTCTCAGCTACCTGCCTCCCCCCCCCCCCCCCCCCCATTTATCTCCCTACCCCCTCAGCTCACAGATTCATTCCTGATGAAGGGCTTTTACACGAAACGTCGACTGTCCTGCTCCTCGGATGCTGCCTGACCTGCTGTGCTTTCCCAGCACCACACTCTCCATTCTGATCTCCAGCATCTGCGGTCCTCACTTTCGCCACAGCAATGGTGTTGACTCTTAACTGCCCTCTGGGTAATTAGGGATGGGCAATAAATGCTGGCCCAGCCAGCGACGCCCACATCCTGCGAATGAATTTTATAAAATAAATGGGAAGGTGAGCTTCATTGACCCAGCTATTTTACTGGGACTGGAGTCCAGGCTAATGGATGTCCTACCGGGCAACAATATCCGTTACCAAGGTGATGAAGGGGCTTGTGATATCCTTCGCATGACGTGCATGACACATCCTTCTGCAGCTTCTAGTCTCCCCAGTTGGTTTGTGAGATGGGATTGCCTGAGTCTGGAGACAATATCAATCCCTTACCATACAGGTGATAGTTTCTGTGTTGAGACGCACATTACTGAGGCTTTTCTGGTCCAGTGGTATTGTCCATACCTCTGAGTCAGGAGGCCCTGATTGAAGTCTCACCTGCTTCAGAGTTGTCTCATAACAGGGTGTGATTCAATAGTATCTAAAAGAGTATTAGTGACCATTGTAAAGTAAATCAGTTGATCTTCGACTATGGGTGGCATGGAGACTCAGTGCTTAACACTGCTGCCTCACAGGGACCTGGGTTCAATTCTATTCTCGGGTGACTGTCTGTGTAGGTTTCCTCTGGGCGCTCCAGTTTCCTCCCACAGTCCAAAGATGTGCAGGTAAGGGTGAATTGGCAATAGGAAATGGCCCATAGTGTTCAATGCTGTGCAGGCTAGGTGGATTAGCCATGGGAAATGCAGGGTTACAGGGATAGTGTGGGGGTGTGAGTCAGGGTGGGAAGCTCTCTGGAGGGTTGGTGTGGACTCAATGGGCCGAAAGGCCTGTCTCCACACTGTAGAGATTCTATGATCCTGTTGTTGAATTCTGACTCACAAGGATCAACATTCCTAATTTTGTGGGTTTATTCAACAAATGTGCAGTTTGTTTTGTAAGATTAAATGAAACAGAAATGATTGCACTTTGAGATAATAATGAAATATGAAACCAAACCAAGGCTCCAATCATTGCTGGGTGCAAAGGAACCATTGCTTTGAAGAGGTGCAAGGGAGTTACTCTGACCTCCCAGACAGTATCCATCGGCCACAGTATAACAGGCAGCCTTACCATTATCACATTCACTTGTCACTTTGCAAATCCATCTTGCTGAAATGCCAGACGTTTGCCAGTCCCCCTGATGCTGACATTTATAGAGTCATAGAGACATAGAGATGTACAGCATGGAAACAGACCCATCGGTCCAACCCATCCATGCCGACCAGATATCCCAACCCAATCTAGTCCCACCTGCCAGCACCTGGCCCATATGCCTCCAAACCCTTCCTATTCATATACCCATCCAGATGCCTTTTAAATGTTGCAATTGGACCAGCCTCCACCACTTCCTCTGGCAGCTCATTCCATACACATACCACCCTCTGAGTGAAAAAGGTTGCCTCTGAGATCTCTTTTATATCTTTCCCCTCTCACCCTAAACCTATGTCCCCCACCCCAGGGAAAAGACTTTGTCTATTTAGCCTATCCATGCCCCTCATAATTTTATAAACCTCTATAAGGTCACCCCTCAGCCTCTGACACTCCAGGGAAAACAGCCCCAGCCTATTCAACCTCTCCCTACAGCTCAAATCCACCAACCCTGGCAACATCCTTGTAAATCTTTTCTGAACCCTTTCAAGTTTCACAATATCTTTCCAATCAGAGGGAGATCAGAATTGCATGCAATATTCCAACAATGGTCTAACCAATGTCCTGTACAGCCACAACATGACCTCCCAACTCCTGTACTCAATACTCTGACCAATAAAGGAAAGCATACCAAACACCTTCTTCACTATCCTATCTATCTGCGACTCTACTTTCAAGGAGCTATGAACCTGCACTCCAAGGTCTCTTTGTTCAGCAACACTCCCTAGGACCTTACCATTAAGTGTATAAGTCCTGCTGAGATTTGCTTTCCCAAAATGCAGCACGTCGCATTTATCTAAAGTAAACTCCATCTGCCACTTCTCAGCCCATTGGCCCATCTGGTCCAGATCCTGTTGTAATCTAAGGTAACCCTCTTTGCTGTCCATTACACCTCCAATTTTGGCGTCATCTGCAAACTTACTAACTGTACCTCTTTTGCTCACCTCCAAATCATTTATATAAATGACGAAAAGTAGTGGACCTAGCATCGATCCTTGTGGCACTCCACTGGTCACAGGCCTCCAGCTGAAAAACAACCCTCCACCACCACCCTTTGTCTTCTACCTTTGAGCCAGTTCTGTATCCAAATGGCTAGTTCTCCCTGTATTCCATGAGATCTAACCTTGCTAATCAGTCTCCCATGGGGAGCCTTGTCAATTACCTTACTGAAATCCATATAGATCACATCTACCGTTCTGCCCTCATCAATCCTCTTTGTTACTTCTTCAAACAACTCAATCAAGTTTGTGAGACATGATTTCCCACACACAAAGCCATGTTGACTATCCCTAATCAGTTCTTGCCTTTCCAAATGCATGTACATCCTGTCCCTCAGGATTCCCTGCAACAACTTACCCACCACCAACGTTAGGCTCACTGGTCTATAGTTCCCTGGCTTGTCCTTACCACCTTTCTTAAACAGTGGCACCACGTTAGCCAACCTCCAGTCTTCCATGACTATCGATGATACAAATATCTCAGCAAGAGGCCCAACAATCACCTCCCTAGCTTCCCACAGAGTTCTCGGGTACACCTGATCAGGTCCTGGGGATTTATTCACTTTTGTGTGTTTCAAGACATCCAGCACTTCCTCCTCTGTAATATGGACATTTTTCAAGATTTCACTGTCAATTTCCTTACATTCTATATCTTCCATGTTCTTTTCCACAGTAAATACTGATGCAAAATACTCGTTTAGTATCTCCCCCATCTCCTGCAGCTCCACTCAAAGGTCGCCTTGCTGATCTTTGAGGGGCCCTATTCTCTCCCTAGTTATGCTTTTGTCCTTAATGTATTTGCAAAAACCCTTTGGATTTTCCTTAATTCTATTTGCCAAAGCTATCTCATGTCCCCTTTTTTGCCCTCCTGATTTCCCTCTTAAGTATTCTCCTACTGCCTTTATACTCTTCTAAGGATTCACTCGAATTTTCCTCTTTAGCAGGAAGATAATCAGGGTCTGTGGGAAAGACTGTCCAGCACCAAAAGCCAACTGCAAGCATCTGAGCTGAGTCGCAAACATCTGGAAATCTCCAACAGGAAGCTGTTGAACTTTGTTGAGGTGAGTTTTGTGTACAAACATTGAAATTGCTTCCTTCACAAGAGCAAACCATGATCTAATAGTCCCTGCCACCTCCTGACATCATGATTTAGGGATGCCGGTGTTGGACTGGGGTGTACAAAGTTAAAAATCACACAACACCAGGTTATAGTCCAACAGGTTTAATTGGAAGCACTAGATTTCGGAGCACTGCTCCTTCATCAGGTGGTTGTGGAGAACAAGATTGTAAGACACAGAATTTATAGCAAAAGTTTACAGTGTTATGTAACTGAAATTATATATTGAAAAATACCTTGATTGTTTGTTAACTCTCTCATCTTTTAGAGTTTCACTTCTTTCATATGTTAATCACAGAACTCTTTTTAAAAGTTACATTCTCAGGTTAACTGTAACAATTGGTGTCAGACTCGATAAGATGTTGAAGGTGTTAGCCCCCTCTGTTCCCTGTCTGTGCCATAATGTTTATACTGATTCTAATCTAAAAGGTGAGTTAGCAGAGTCTTAAATGGATGCATGCAGTTTTTGAGCAAAGTATAATCAAACTCTGCAAGTACAAATTCACCCCACAAACGTATATATATATATGTGCATGTGGGTTTTTTTTTGTGTGTGTGTGTGTCTGTGTGTGTATGTGTGTGTGCGCGTGCGTGCGCACATATACAGATATACATTTGTAGGGTGAATTTATACTTGCAGAGTTACATTGTACTTTGCTCAAAAACTGCTTGAATCCATGTAAGACTCTTTTAACTCAGTTTTTAGATTAGAATCAGTCTAAATATTATGGTACAGACAGGGAACACAGGGGGCTAACACCTTCAACATATTATCTGGTCTGACACCAATTGTTACAGTTAGCCTGAGAACGTAACTTTTAAAAAAGAGTTTTGTGATTAACATATGAAAGAAGTGAAACTATCATGGTGACTCTAACAGATGAGAGACTTAACAAACAATCAAGGTATTTTTCAATGTATAATTTCAGTTACATCACACTGTAAACTTCTGCTATAAATTCTGTGTCTTACAACGGTATCCTCCACAACCACTTGAAGAAGGAGCAACACTCTGAAAGCTAGTGCTTCCAATTAAACCTGTTGGACTATAACCTGGTGTTGTGTGATTTTTTAACTTTGCACCTCCTGGCATGTTTTCATTGTTGTGGCACTGGTACAGCTTTTAGCACCATTTCCCACACAACCCCATGGAGTCCCTCTGCAGAGCTTTATAAATTGCAAGCCCAAGATTTTCAACATGCTGAGCTTATCACCTTTAAAGAAACGACTGCACTAACATTGCATTTGATGATCAATGGGAGAGGTTATCCCTATGTAATCTTAGAGCGATGCAAAGGGGATGTTATTTTTCAAGTGGTGACGGTCAACACCAAAGAATGTAGAGGCCCTTTGGTCCATCTAGACTACGCTGGCCTACTTACACTAATCCCACTTTGCTACACATGGTCCACACCCTTGAACATAATGACATTTCAAGTGTAGTGACTGAAAACATTGCGCGTCCAACATTGATAGCTCACAACTAATTGGACACAAACTCCATCTACTTCCCTCTCAAAAAATATCAACATTGTATTTCTTTTCTTGCAGAAAGTACACAAGGTTCTAACATCTGCCACCTTGCAGGGAACTGACCATGGGTAAGTAGCACAGTATAGCTCAGCACGTCTGTGGTGATGTCCAATCAGAGTCACACAAAGAGAAATATAAAAAAATCATTTTCACACCGGCACCCTGCTTCCACCTCCAATATAAAGACTCAAAGTCATGCTGATGTTATGATATGTTAAATGGAACCTGGAGTGGGCATCTCTGACAGTAACTTTCATCTTTCAGAGGGTTATGAGTCTTTGGAATTCCTTGCCACAGAGAGCTATGGGGGCAGAGCCCTTGTGTACATTTAAGATTGAGATCGATAGATTCCAGATCAGTCAGGGAATCAAGGGTTATGAGGAGGGGAAGTGGATGTGAGGAGTGTTGGATCAACCGTGATCCCACTGAAAGGCTCAGGAAGCTGAATGGCTGCTTCTGTTTGTTTTTCTTATAGTCGTATGGTCTAACTGTTTGCTTATTCTGTACAGTCTGTGCTGGCAGTCTGAGTGAAAATGAAACCGCTGATGATGAACTCACAGACACAGTGCAAGATAAATATCAGCCATTCTCAGGAACATATCATGTTATTACATTGTTCATCATGAGCCATTATCACATCGCGACATCAGAGGGGGCTGCATAGCAGTAAACTGAATCGCGGCTGTCAGAGGGCAGAGCTGCAAGAGGCTAGCAGATGGATGGGTCATGAACATGAGAAAGGACAAAATGTTTGCAACCGTCTTCAGCCAAATGCGTTGAGTGGATGATCCATCTCAGTGTTTTCCCGAAGCCCCAAGTGTTTCAGGTGTCAATTGTCAGTCATCCAGCACGGAAACAGACCCTTCAGTCCAACTCATCCACACCGATCAGATATCCCAATCTGACCCAGTCCCATTTGCTAGCATTTGTCCCATATCCTTCTAAACCCTTCCTATTCATATATCCATTAAGATGTCTTTTAAATATTCATATACCCATCTACGTCTCTTTTAAATATATAATATATATATATAAAATATCTATACCCATCCAGATACAATATTTAAAAGGCATCTGAATAGGAAGGGTTTAGAGGGATATGGGTCAGGTGCTGGCAAATGGGACTGGGTCAGATTGGGATATCTGGTCAGTCGCCTAGCAATGTCAAGAAATGGCTCAGCACACTGGATCCAGCAATATTCCTAGGACAGTGTTCCTGCTACACAAGTTATATTCCCTGACAACGTTCCGGCTACATGAGTTATATTCCCGGACCGTGTTCCCGCTATACGAGTTATATTCCCGGACAACGTGCCGGCTACACAAGTTATAATCCTGGACAGCACTCTGGCTACACGAGTTATATTCCTGGACATCATTCCGGCTACATAAGTTATAATCCTGGACAGCATTCCGGCTACACAAGTTATATTCCCAGACAGTGTTCCCGCTATATGAGTTATATTCCCGGACAGCGTTCTGGCTACACAAGTTATAATCCTGGACAGCATTCCGGCTACACGAGTTATATTCCCAGACAACGTTCCGACTACCCGAGTGTACTAGCTGCCCCCCCCCCCCCATCTATGCTGTTCCAGTGTACTGATCTCTACCCAACGATGGATGATGGAGAGATGACAGCCAGCCTTCCAACTCCCCACACCTTTATTTTCAATCAAGTCAGTGAAACTTTAAAATCAGGTACTCTATAAAACAGGCTGTCACTTTGCCATCCGCTATTTTATACCAAAAGGCAAAGCCACGATCTATTGCCATGTTCCCAGTTCCAAAACAATTAAAATAAGGTGGATGTTATCTGCTGTAAAGTTCAGTCCTTGTTAGTCTGTACAGTTTGGATGGATCAGTTTAAGGGCAGTGTCTGTCGATGGGTTTATTAGAGGCAGTACCTGGTACATATAGATGCACGTGGATTGTGTGGAGAAGTGTAGCACCATGGTTTATGCCAGCGACAACAGCAGGTTGGAGAGCTATTGGCAGTGAAACAGAACCGCTGATGGTGAGGCAAGTCTGTCATGGAGATATCTTCAGTATTTGGTACCGTTGTAAGCATGGAGGAAGTGAGGACTGCAGATGCTGGAGATCAGAGCTGAAAAATGTGTTGCTGGAAAAGCGCAGCAGGTCAGGCAGCATCCAAGGAGCAGGAGAATCGACGTTTCGGGCATGAGCCCTTCTTCAGGAATCCTGAAACTGTTGTAAACATGGAAACCTAGATAGCAGGAACAGGGGTAGGCCTTTCGGCCCTTCGAGTCTGCTCCGCTATTCAATATGATCATGGCTGATTGAGTCATAGAGTCATACAGTATGGAAACAGACCCTTTGGTCCAACCCAGACCCTTGTTCCTGCTTTCTCCCCATACCCTTTGATCCCTTTGACCATTAGAACTATATCCAACTCCTTGAAAACATTTAACATTTTAGCTTCAACTGCTTTTAGTGGCAGAGAATTCTACAGGCTCACACTCTCTGGGTGAAGACATTCCTCCTCATCTCAGTCCTAAATGGCCCACCCTATATCCTCAGTCTGTGATGCCGAGTGCTGTTCTCCCTGGTCATCAGGAACGTCCTTTCTGTGCTTACTCTGTCTAGTCCTGTTGAATTATACAGGTTTCTGAGATTCCGCCTCACCCCCCATCCAATTCTTCTGAACTCCAGTGAGTATAATCTTAAGCAATGCAGTCTCTCTTCATACATCATTCCTACCATACCAGGAATCGATCTGGTAAGGGTATGAAATGGTTAATACTGAAGAGTGCCATGAGCACTGGTGATTAACAAAGACTTGTAGGGGTGGGGGGAACACCTTTGGATCTCAAAGGAATGACGCTCTACCCAAAGAACAAAAGAACATTACAGCACAGGAACAGGCCCTTCGGTCCTCCAAGCCACCAATCCAGATCCTCTATCTAAACCTGTCACTTGGATCAATTGGAGAGTTGCCAAATGGAGTTCAATCCCAGCAAACGCGAGGTGATGCCTTTTGGAAGATCCATTTCTAGACCAAACTATACAGTAAATGGAAAAGTCCTGGGAAAAATTGATGTACAGAGAGATCTGGGTGTTCAGGTTCATTGTTCCCTGAAGATGGCAATGCAAGTCAGTAGAGTGGTCAAGAAGGCATACGGCACACTTTCCTTCATCGGATGAGGTATTGAGTACAAGAATTGGTGGGTCAGGTTACAGTTGTATAAGACTTTGGTTCAGCCACGTTTGGAATATTATGTACAGTTCTGGTCGCCACATTACCGAAAGGATGTGGATGCTTTGGGAGGATGCAGTGGAGGTTCACCAGGATGTTGCCTGGTATGGAGGGTGCTAGATATGAAGAGAGGTTGAGTGGATTCGGATTATTTTCACAAGAAAGACGAAGGTTGAGGGGGACCTGATTGAGGTCTACAAGATCATGAGAGGTATAGACAGGGTGGATAGCAAGAAGCTTTTTCCCAGAGTGGGGGACTCAATTACTAGGGGTCACGAGTTCAAGGTGAGAGGGGACAGGTTTAGGGGAGAAATGCATGGCAAGTTCTTTATGTAGAGAGTGGTGGGTACCTGGAACATGTTGCCAGTGGAGGTGGTAGAGGCGGACAAAGGGATCAAAGGGAGAGAGGAGGAACAGGGGTCTGGGTTGGACCAAAGGGTCTATTTCCATGCTGTGTGACTCTATGACTCTATATTCTGCTGTATTCTCTGACAGTCCCCTTCACTATCTGCTACTCCACCAATCTTAGTGTCATCTGAAAACTTGCTAATCAGACCACCTATACCTTCCTCCGGATCATTTATGGGTATCATATCGTAGGGTGGCACAGTGGTTAGCATTGCTGTATCACAGCACCAGAGACCCGGGTTCAATTCTCGCCTTAGACAACTGTCTGTGTGGAGTTTGCACATTCTCCCCGTGTCTGCGTGGGTTTGCTCCGGTTTCCTCCCACAATCCAAAAATGTGCAGGTTAGGTGGATTGGCCATGCTAAATTGCCCATAGTGTTAGGTGAGGGGTAAATGTAGGGGAATGGGTCTGGGTGGGTTGCTCCTCGGAGGGTCGGTGTGGACTTGTTGGGCCGAAGGGCCTGTTTCCACACTGTAAGAAATCTAATCTAATCGACAACAGTGGTCCCAATATGAATCCTTGTGGAACACCATTGGTCACAGGTCTCCATTTTGAGAAACTCCCTTCCATTATTACTCTCTGTCTCCTGTTGCCCAGCCAGTTCTCTACCCATTTGGCTAGTACACCCTGGAGCCCATGCAACTTCACTTTCTACATCAGCCTACCATGGAGAATTTTATCAAATGCCTTACTGAAGTCCATGTATATTACATCTATGGCACTTCCCTCATCAATCAACTTTATCACTTCTTCAAAGAATTCTCTTTACAGAGGAACCTCAATTATCTGAAATACAGGGATGGGGAGTATTTTATTCAGTTAATTGAATTCCGGATAATTGAATGCCGGATAACATAGTCTAGCCAAGCATCGAGACCTTGACATCTTGTCGAATTATCCAATATTCGGATAATCAAATGCCGGATAATCGGGGTCCCTCTGTAGTTGGTAAGACATGGCCTTCTCTGCACACAATAACGCTGCCTATCACTGGTAAGCCCATTTACTTCCAAATGGGAATAGATCCTACCCCTCAGTATCTTCTCCAGCAGCTTCCCTACGCACTGAGTCTTCCTCATAGTCTCTGTAACAATGCTTGTCACATCAATGTAACTTACAGTTAGTTGCTACCATTGCAGTAAACTACATTTTGATCAGGGATCAGAATTAGGGAGATTTAAACAATCCTTGGACATGGATGATGATGATGAGCTTAGAATAGTTCACAGGTCGGCGCAACATCGAGGGCCGAAGGGCCTGTTCTGCGCTGTATTGTTCTATGTTCTTTGTTTTGAAATTGCCAATTCTCAATAGTTTACCAAGTGGTTTCCCACCTACCACACTAGACCAAGCAGAGCTCTAGAGATTCTCACCAGGAAAGAGGGTGGTAGCAGCAAATTTACCAGATTATAGTGAGCAATGGTGAGGGCTAATCTTACAACAGACGCGAAGCTGGTAGCTGAATGAGATCATAGACAGTATATTCTGTACTGCTCAGGTAATTACCTGATCTGGAGGGGTGCTAGGTCAGCTAGCACATGTAAGAACACTAAAGCTTTGTTATGTCTTTATTCAAGTTTAAATCTGTAGCTCTGTGTTTTGTTCTTCCAGCCCGGGTTTTGACAGAACTCAACAACAATGTGATGCTGGCTGGAGAGATTTTTCTAATGGGATTGATGGGAGGGTTGTGGTAAACAGGGGAATGTTAGGAATGGCATGGGAAGGATG
Organism: Chiloscyllium punctatum; assembly: GCF_047496795.1. Classification (NCBI taxonomy): domain Eukaryota; kingdom Metazoa; phylum Chordata; class Chondrichthyes; order Orectolobiformes; family Hemiscylliidae; genus Chiloscyllium; species Chiloscyllium punctatum. The sequence continues at coordinate 59,792,683 of NC_092778.1, read as the reverse complement.
GAATGCTGTGGAGTGGCATGGGAAGGAAGGGATGTCCAGGGAGGGATGGATAAGACAATCTGGCAAAATGGCTGGGACAACTGTTCAATACAACTTAATTTTGGAACATTATTCTTTATGATGAGGATGAACGTTCACCGGATTTAAATGATAATAATTTGCAAAAGCTGTCAAGTAAACTAAACAATAAATAAAAGGGCGGCATGATGGCACAGTAGCTAGCACTGCTGCCTCACAGCACTAAGGACCACTTTTGGGTGACAGTGTGGAGTTTGCACATTCTCCCAGTGTCTGTGTGGGTTTCCTCTGGGTGCTCCGGTTTCCTCTTACAGTTCAGAGATGTGCAGGTCAGGGTGGATTGGCCGTACTAAACTGCCCATAATGTCCAGGGAATTGTAGAATCTAGGACTCCTCCAATAAGTAACTCAACTCCTGACTCTCCAAAGCCTGTCCACTATCTACAAGGCAACATTCAGGAGAATATTTCTCACTTTCTTGAATGAGTGCAGCTCCAACAACACTCTAGAAGCTGACATCATCCAGGACAAAGCAGCCCGCTTAATTGGCACTACATCCACAAGCATCCACTCCCAGGTAGATTAGCCATGAGAAATGTAGGGTTATGAGGCTAGGTGGGATGGGTATGGGCAGCATGGTCTTCAGAGGGTCAGTGTGGACTTGCCAGGCCGAATAGCCTGCTTCCACACTGTAGGGACATATGATACATCAGATTGATTGACAAAGGTAGTAATAGTGTGTGCCCTCCAGATTTTCTCACAACCTAAATGGGCTGGCTATCACTCAAACATAGATTCAAGGAAGGAACAGCTGTAATGTTGCTACAAAACCTGAATTGTAAGCAAAGGCACAGAACATGACGAAGTCTGGGCAAACTGTTTTCTTTGACTCTTGATGATGGCAGCTGAAATTATGATCGGCAGATTTCAGCAAGTCAGATGTATTCCCCTCGACTAATGCTGAGTGTGTCAGATATAAACCTGCCTTTTGAACCCAGGAAACGCATCATTCCCAATGTCACTTTTCTAGTCCGTGACAATAGACAAGTCACAGAAGGCTGTACTGTTGGAAACAAAAGGTTGCGTTTATACCCCTTGACCTGTATTTTCACAGTTTTAGGTATCTTTTACAACACTGAAAAGTTCTAATGTGGTTCAAGGCTTTGGTGAATGAATAACTGGAAGCCCTGTATTTAACAATGTGCTGTTGCAATAAACATACTAATTTGACCGCAAAGTGTTCTTGTTGGTCTCTGCTAATGCTATGTTAATAATAATATCGCGCGGTGTAGCACATCCCTGTCATTGCTGCAGCTCCATTGGTGTCACTTTCACTTGTTACCAGAGGCTCAGTGTGCATAAAGGTAACGTTCATGTTATTTTTAAGAAATGCACAGCTGGATGAGCTGAAAGACATTGAACTAACGCATATCTCACCTTGCTTACAGGGTGTTCAAGTCCAAGCACCTGCAGAGAGAAAGCGACCTAGCCCTTCCTGGTCCTGAACAACTCCTAGCAGCTGAAGCCAAGCAGCTGATTGAGGGGATGTGCTCTCCAAACAATGAAAACGGTGAGCTGAAACCAAGGGTTCATCGGGGTTGTGGGTATGTTCGCCAAGCTGGGAGGTTGATTTGCGGACGGTTCGTCCCCTGTCTAGGTGACAGCTTCAGTGCTTTGGGGCCTCCTGTGAAACGCTGCTGTACTGTGTCGTCAGGAATTTATTTGGTTCCGTTCCTGTTGTTTCTGGTTGACAGTTCCAGTAGTTTGTTGTAGCAGCCGAGGGACTAGGTCTATGTAGTTGTTGAGACATGAGTGCCGTGCTTCTAGAAATTCTCTTAGCGAGACAGAAAATCTGCAAATGCTGGAATCTAAAATAGACAGGCAGGAGGCTGGACAAACACAGCAGGCCAGGCAGCATCAGGAGGGACAGGCAGGAGGCTGGACAAACACAGCAAGGCAGGCAGCATCAGGAGGGTGGAGAAGTCAACATTTCAGATGTAATCCTTCTTCAGTTTGCTGTGTTCTCCACCTCCTTTTGCTGCCTGCGTTGCTGTGTTCTTTTAGCTTCCTGCCTGTCTACTCTAGAAATTCTCTGACTATCCTCTGTTTAGCTTGTCCTGTGATCGTTGTGTTGTCCCAGTCAAATTTGCGGCCCTTGTCATCCGTGTGTATGGCTCCTAGGGACAACTGGTTGCGGCATTTACTATCTCGTTGGTGTTGGTGGAAGCGGATTGCTAATTGTCTGCCTGTTTGTCCCATGTTGTGTTTCGTCCAGTCTTTGCATGGAGTCCTGTAAATTACGTTAGTCTTGCACACGATGGGTAACCTTGAACTTGGGCAAGTGTTTACGGCAGGATCTCCTGCTCCGACCCAGCTGAGTATTTGTACTAAAGGTAAAGTGGGCCTTTATCTCTGATTGGAGAGAGAGAAGTTTACCCTGAGGGTCCCCATGCTCAGGTTGCTGGGTTTGAGAAGGAACATCTTTCAGAGTGACCTCACCCAGCCCGGAAATTGAACCCACACCATTGGCTTTACTCCACATCGCAAGCCAGATGTCCAGCCAACTGAGCTACTTGGGCTACAGAGTCGACATGACTGGGTTACACCCATTGGAAGATGAAGTGACAGCAATCAAAGGTGCCCCGTTTTCCATGTCTGTACTGGAGCTTAGGTCTTTCCTTGCTCTGGTGAACTATTACAGAAAGTTCATACATAATCTGATCGTTCAGGGAGATGAAGAAACAGTTTGTACCCTCTAAGCCGTTGGCACACTATGATCCCAAGTGAGATCTGGTATGACATGTGATGTCTCCCCATAAGGCATCGGGGTAATCTTAGGTCATAGGTTGTCCAGTGGAGAGGAACACACACTAGCGTATGCATCTAGGACTTTGGCTATGCAGAGCGTTAATATACCCAGGTAGAGAAGGAAGGTTTGGCCGTCGTATTTTCAGTCAGGAATTTCCAATAATATCTTTATGGGTACATTTGGAATAATAACGGACCACACACCCCTGCCAGGCCTACATAGAACATAGAACATAGAAGAATACAGCGCAGTACAGGCCCTTTGGCCCTCGATGTTGCACCGATCCAAGCCCACCTAACCTACACTAGCCCACTATCCTCCATATGCCTATCCAATGCCCGCTTAAATGCCCATAAAGAGGGAGAGTCCACCACTGCTACTGGCAGGGCATTCCATGAACTCACGACTCGCTGAGTAAAGAACCTACCCCTAACATCTGTCCTATACCTACCACCCCTTAATTTAAAGCTATGCCCCCTCGTAATAGCTGACTCCATACGTGGAAAAAGGTTCTCTCGGTCAACCCTATCTAAACCCCTTATCATCTTAAAGAGATGCCTACTTAAAGAGAACAAGGCAGTGTGGTCCAGAGCTTCAGGATGAATTCAGCGATGGTCTTGAATACTAAGTGCGAATAATTACAAGTTGGATCATCATCCAAGGGGTCAAGTAGTGAATGCAAATGCATTCAGCCACTTTCCTCTGGCAGATACACTACTAGGGTACCACCACTGGAAGAGTCTGTCAATGGTTTTAAACTCTCTGGACCCACTTCCAGTGGCAGCTGCCAATCTCAGACTTTGGACACAGAAGGATCCGATCCTCGCGAAACTGAAACTTGTCTGGATCCGGAGAGACCAGATCACCATAGAAGATGGCATATTATTACGGGGAGTGGGAGTGATTGTCCTGAGCAAAGGTTGCTGCCAGATACTGGCTGAACTCCACCAGGGTCATCCAGGGGCTTCCAAAATGAAAATGTTGACGAGAAGTTATGTCTGGTGGCCAGGATTGGATGTAGACAGAGACACACTGGTGCAGGGCAGTGCCCAGAGGGACAAGTAATTACCACCAAACCCTTCCCCCACCACCTTCATGAGAATGGCCAGGTAAACCCTGCACTCGGTTACACAATGACTATGCAGGTCCCTTCATGGGCTCGATGTTCTTAATCACTGTGGACATCCACTCAAAGTGACAGGATGTGCATAGAGTTCATTCAACAAACATAGCGACGATGATAGAAAAACTGCAAGCATCTTTTGCAATACACGGACTCCTGGAAGCGTCGGTCACAGACAATGGGTCATCGTTTCCCAGCAGGCAATTTGAATATTTCTGAAAGCCATATGGTACTTGACATATAAGGAGAGCCCCACAACATCCATCATCCAATGGTCTGACAGAAAGAGCAATCCAAACTTTGAAGGCAGACTTAAAGAAACAGCCTACAGCTTCACTCAATACCAAACTGTCCCAGTTCCTGCTTGATTTTTGGACCATCCCTCATCCATATACAGGGACAGCACCAGCAGAGTTGTTAATGAGGAGAAGACTCCGCACCAGGTTAGATCTGATCTTCCTGGACCTGGGGCCGGTGGGGGGGGGTGAAATGGCAACAGGAACGTCAATGCCAGATATAAGACTCTGTGAAGCGAGAGAGACGGTTTACCTCAGGGGGTGAAGTCTGATGTTGGAACCATGGGAAGGGTCCTGCATGGGTAAGAGATACAATGAATGCGAGGTCAGGCCCAGTGATGTATAAATCTCGGGTCAGTGGAATGGTCCTGAGCAAGCACGTGGACCATATGGAAGCTGCAAACACACAAACGGGGATGGAGCAAAATGTGCCCTATTCCACGGAACAGTCGGAATCCTAGGGTTCTCTGTCTCCATCAAGCATTGAGGAGATCTTGGAATCTGAGATCCACACGGCAGATGTCGTTGCCTTGATGCCCTTGCAGCCTGAAGAAGAGAATGAATTTCTTCTGACAGGCTCTGGGTGCAAGGGGTGAGCTATAGTGCATTACCTGCTGCCCAGATCAGATTCTGAGGAACCTGGCCCAATGGTAAAACACTGCAGGAGGAGCTTCAGAAAAATAATTGGCCGATGTCCTCAGACTCAGAATGGGAGGGATGTAGGGAATATAATGAGGTCAGCCAGGTGGACCTCATAGAATAGGAGTTCCCTGACTGGGGCTGTTAACGTGGCAACTGGGGAGCCCTGGCTGACAAATATAAACAGGAGGGTCAGGGGTTCTGTTCATTCTGAGAGCTGGCTCTGAGGGAGCTGGATCAGTGTCTAGGACTCTCCTCGGGTAACTAAAGGATGACTTGATGACGGGATGCCAGCCTCTGTGGAGTTATTTCACCTTCAACCCCCCCATTACAAACTAAAAATCTGTCTATCTCCTTCTTAAATCTATTCAATATCTGGCATCCACCACACTCTGGGGGAGTGAATTATACGGGTTCACAGCACTTTCAGGGAAGAACTATGTCCTGATCTCTGTCAGATCCTCTTTCCTTTCTTCTAAAAGTATGACCTCTCATTCAGGATTGCCTCACATGAGGAATCTAAAACAGAAATTGCTGGAAAATCTCAGAAGGTCTGGCAGCATCAGTGAAGAGAAATCAGAGTTAACGTTTCAGGACCAGTGACCATCGCTCACACGAGGAACGTGTTTTCTCTGTCAATCTCCTTTCATATCTTACGTACCTCAAATATGATATGGAGGTGCCGGTGTTGGACTGGGGTGGACAACGTTAAAAAATCGCACAACACCAGGTTATAGTCCAACAGGTTTATTTGGAAGCACTAGCTTTCGGAGCGACGCTCCTTCACCAGATGATCCACCAGCTTCATGAAAAACAGCCCTCCACCAGCTTTGTGTCTAAAATCCTCGATGTGAGGGATCGGGGATTTGTTCAGCTGTGAGGAACGGTTTACCGTTTGCTTAAGATCCCCACAAAGGTGAACCCACCCATCAGGCTTCACAATCAGTACGACCGGTGCTGTCCATTCCACAAACTGGGCTGGTTCGATCATTCCTACGTTTTCCAGCCTCCTGATTTCTGCCTCACTTTTGCCCCTAAGGCAAATGGCACTGGGCAGGCCTCGCAGAATCAGGGAATTACTTCCTGGTCAACACCCAGTGTGGCCTTGGCTCCTTTGATAGTCCCTAGACCTTCCTGAAAAACTTCTGGGTATTTAATTAGGACTTCACTCAGGCGGCCATTTTCTAATTGTAAAATATTGAGCCAATCAAGGTAAACCTGTCTTAGCCAATGTCACCCCATCAAGTTTAGGCCTGAGCCTTTTACTACAATCAGTGGGAACTGTACCAGCTGCTTCTCATAAAAGACCCGAACCGACGTTGTATCCTTAATCTGTAAGGGACCCCCAGTATAGGTTCTCCATCTAGCCAGGGTCTTGCACTAGAGTTGCAGTCCAGAGTGAATTTTGTTAAGGCCTGGCTCTACAACCTCTGAAACATCGACCCCTGTTAGAACTGGCTGACCATTTAACCAGACCTTTATTTTGATTGGCTCTGATTTGAATGTTGCTAAGCAATGTAGCTGTTCCAAACCAGCCGTAGTTGGACTCTCCAGGGTGTCACTGTCCTGGATACCAGCCTATCAGTTCTTTTACTCAATTCAGACCCAGTGTTACAGGTCGTTCTGGTACGTGTGTTCTGTCCAGGTGAATCGACTATAACATGATTCATGAATTATGGACGCTGTTTGGATAGCATGAATTTTCTACTGAATGGGTATAGTGATTTTCTACAGCAGTTTTCCATCGCGTGAGTTTGTAGAAGAACAGAACTGTAATGTTATTGCAGAACCACTTGTACTCTTTAGCTGTCTCGAGTCTGCATACTGACAGCAACTTTAATGGCTTACCGGCCCGGTTCCTGAAGAAAATGTTAACCATTTGGCCGAGGCTTAGCTTTGTTTTGGGGTTTTGGTGTGGGCTAACCGAGAGTCCCTCTGGACAGGATATGTTCTGAGTGAGGCCATGCAATTGTCTTCACTCAAGCGGTGTCCCCCCAAGCTCAGTCAGCGTGCTGGCAAGGGTGTCACTTCCATCGGAATACTCTGTAACTCATATGCTCCACTTGCCGCCTTTTCCGATGATAAAGCCAGTTGTAGAGCCTGTTTGAAGTCTGGATGGGTTTCGGCTAGTAGATAGTTCTGCATGTTGACATCATTAATCCCACATACCAAACAGTCTCTCAGCATCTTATTAACAGTTAAACCAGAATCACATGCCTCTGCCAGTCATCTTAATATCGTAAAAAATCATGACATGATTCCCCTGGTTTTTGACTTACTGAGTAAAACCGATAGCATCTCAGGATTAGAGGAGGCTTGGGGTCACAATATTCCCTAATTAAACCAGTCAGCTCACGAAAGGCTTTCATACCTGGTGCCTCAGGGAAGGTTAGCCTCCTAATAACTGAAAAAGGCTGCGGGTCCACAAACTGCCAGGAAAGTTGCTCATTGCTTTTCATCTGCCCCAATGTCATTTTCCATATACTGGACCCAATCTTCATTGGCATGATAAAACAAGTCAAGCTTTCCTGATGCCAGACATGCTTACGCCAACTCAAAGATAACCACTGTGAGCAGGTTTCTTCAGGACATGTCCTATTAGAGTCATAGAGTCATAGAGGTGTACAGCATGGAAACAGACCCTTTGGTCTAACCTGTCCATGCTGACCAGATATCCCAACCCAATCTAGTCCCACCTGCCAGCACCCAGCCCATAACCCTCCAAACCCTTCCTATTCATATACCCATCCAGATGCCTCTTAAATGTTGCAATTGTACCAGCCTCCATCACATCCTCTGGCAGCTCATTCCATACACGTACCACCCTCTGCGTGAAAATGTTGCCCCTTAGGTCTCTTTTATATCTTTCCCCTCTCACCCTAAACCTATGCCCTCTAGTTCTGGACTCCCCAACCCCAGGGAAAAGACTTTGCCTATTTAGCCTATCTATGCCCCTCATAATTTTGTAAACCTCTATAAGGTCACCCCTCAGCCTCCGACGCTCCAGGGAAAACAGCCCCAGCCTGTTCAGCCTCTCCCTGTAGCTCAGATCCTCCAACCCTGGCAACATCCTTGTAAATCTTTTCTGAACCCTTTCAAGTTTCACAACATTTTTCCGATAGGAAGGAGACCAGAATTGCACGCAATATTCCAACAGTGGCCTAACCAATGTCCTGTACAGCCACAACATGACCTCCCAACTCCTGTACTCAATACTCTGACCAATAAAGGAAAGCATACCAAACGCCTTCTTCACTATCCTATCTACCTGTGACTCCACTTTCAAGGAGCTATGAACCTGCACTCCAAGGTCTCTTTGTTCAGCAACACTCCCTAGGACATTACCATTAAGTGTATAAGTCCTGCTAAGATTTGCTTTCCTAAAATGCAGCACCTCGCATTTTTCTGAATTAAACTCCATCTGCCACCTCTCAGCCCATTGGCCCATCTGGTCCAGATCCTGTTGTAACCTGAGGCAACCCTCTTCACTCTCCACTACACCTCCAATTTTGGTGTAATCTGCAAACATACTAACTGTACCTCTTATGCTCGCATCCAAATCATTTATGTAAATGACAAAAAGTAGAGGGCCCAGCACCGATCCATGTGGCACTCCACTGGTGACAGGCCTCCAGTCTGAAAAACAACCCTCCACCACCACCCTCTGTCTTCTACCTTTGAGCCAGTTCTGTATCCAAATGGCTAGTTCTCCCTGTATTCCATGAGATCTAATCTTGCTAATCAGTCTCCCATGAAATAACTCCACAGAGGCCGGTATCCTGCCACCCTTTATTTACACGCGGAAAGTCCTTAACTCTGGTACAGCCTCAGCAGAGCCAACTCATAGAGTCTGACCAGATTAACAGCCCCATTCAGGGAACTCATATTCTAGGAGGTCCATCTGGCTAACCTTGTTACAATCACTACAGAAGGGTTCGGGAGAGCAGGCAGGAAAGTGCAGTTGAAGCTGAGATGAGACCAGTCGTAATTGTATTGAATGTTGAAGCAGGCTCGAGAGACTGAATGGCCTCCTCTGGCTGGGCCTTCTCATGTTCTCAGGTTCTTAACCAGGACAATACATGCAATGCAAAATCTGGCCACACGATGGAGCCAACGTTCAATTTAATTCTCTTCCTGAAACATTCTGCCTGTGAAACCTGCATTGGGTTTGAAATAGTGTAATAGTGAAATACCTGTAGTTTGTGTTAAATGTTCAAAGTGAAAATATGTGACAGCTTTGTTTGTACATGAAAACACAAAGCATGGGCCAAGATTGGCACACACTTTGTGTGCGGGTTTTCTGCATAATATTTTTCCACACAATGTTTGGCTCTCCATCATAACAACTTTTAACTAGCTGGGGTTCTTAACTGCTATAAGTAACAAAAACAAAACTGTCTCTGTCATCATCCAATTCACATGAACTCTGCTTTTATGCAGTTATCATGCTGCAGGTCTAGATGTGTTTCTAAAGCTGTAAGATGACTTGCAAAGTAGATACAGCGTTAGTTAACAACAGATGCCATAGTTTAAAGTTGGGCTTGTTCTCAGTAACTGTGAACAGACGTAATTGGGGCTTCAGAGGATGACGGTGCCGCATGTCATTGTGTTGCCCAGAATGAATCACTGTTAACCCTGTGGTTCAAATAACCACATGATATTGGAATGTTCTCATTTTTCACCTTAGATACTCATCGACTAAAATTCAATAAATAAATATTAACTCATCTTCGAAAGGACAGAGTAGTCTCCACATTCATGAAGGGCAAAGCATGGTCCTAGCAGACCTTGGGTCTGCACTCTCATTGCAGAGAGACAACCGATTGTGGGTTAACCTGAAGACAGTCCTTCATGATAACCTCAACTGGTGTAGGAATCGAACCCACCCTGTTGGCATCACTCTGCATTATAACTAGCTCGCCAGGCAATTGAGCGAACCAACCTCCACATATATGCATTAGATAAGATGCACAAGTATCTGTACCTGGATGACACGTACCTAAGATGGCTCCATAAGCGGTGACATTGCAAACTTTTCACTGCCCTCATTCCAGTGCACGTGGCAATAAAGCTAATTCAATTCAATTCAATTCAATCATGTGGAGGACAGGTCATGGTCTGTATAAATAGATCAGAAACATCTAAACTCTGCATTGTTCAGGTCAATAAAACCAGCGAGTTTTACACTCTCTGTGCCATGGTTGTTATCTGAATCTGTGGAAGCCATGGGTATGGAACTGAGTGCACTAAAAAAACTGTCCAAAAGTTCGCATTTTCCACTCTCCCAAATTAAAGATCAGTAGTTGGCCTCGTTTGGTTTGGAAATAAAATCCAATTGACTCTTTTGAAGTTATTCTGTTTGGAGGCACAACTTCAGACTCCTCTGGATTGGTGTGTGTTATCATTGGTCTGTGTTGGTCTGGTCTGGTCTGTGTTATCATTGTGTCGGTATTCTGAGGGAAATAACTCCTCACCTGTCTCCCCAAAGTCTGTCCAGCATTTACAAGGCACAGGGCAGGAGTGTGATAGAATTCATTTCACTTACCTCCATTATCAATGCTCAGTAGCAGCAGTGTGTACTGTCCACAAGATATACTGTAGAAATATAGCAAGGATCCCTAGACAGCACCCTGCAAATAAATGACCATTACTATCCAGAATGATAATGACAGCAGATTCATGGGAATCAGATTGCCTGCAATTCCTCTCCAACCCATGCAGCATCTGATGTGGAAGTATATCACTGTCCCTTCAGTGTTGCTGGGTCAGACCTCCCTCCCTAACAGCAGTGTGCTACCTACACTCGACACAGTGCTGTGGTTCAAGAAGGTCATCACCAACCTCCCAAGGAGCTCTAAGGATGCGGCCAGTGATACCCAGATCCCATGAATGAATTTTTAAAAAATCACCCAGATCAAAGCAACCACTTCATTTGCAACCCACTCACCCCATTCAACATTCACTCTTTCCTCTCATGCTCAGTAGCAGCAGCGTGTACCAACGACAAGATGCATGGCAGAAATTCACCAAGTCTCCTTGAGACCATAAAACATAGGAGTGAAAGTAAGGCCATTCGGCCCATTAAGCCCACTCCGCCATTTAATCATGGCTGATGGACATTTCAACTCCACTTACCCGACTCTCCCCTTAATTCCTTGCGAGATCAAGAATTTATCAATCTCTGCCTTTAACGTCCCGGCCTCCACTGCGCTCCGTGGAAATGAGTTCCACAGACCCACCACCCTCTGGCTGAAGAAATGTCTCCTCACTTCCATTCTAAATTGACCCCCCTCTAATTCTAAGGCTGTACCCATGGTTCCTAGTCTCCCTGCCTAACGGAAACAATTTCCCAGCGTCCACCCTTTCTAAGCCTGCATTATCTTGTAAGTTTCTATTAGATCTCCCCTGAACCTTCTAAACTCTAATGAATACAATCCTTCAGCAGGTCCTTCTACCTCCTAAAAGGACAAGGGCAATGGATGCATGGGAAAACCCGCCAGCTTCAAAGTTTCCTTCTATGCCACTCATCATCCTCAATTGGCACTACATTACCATGCTTTCGCTATCATTAGGTCAAAACCCTAGAACCCTGGAGTGGGGGAGTCCGGAATTAGAGGGCATAGGTTTAGGATGAGAGGGGAAAGACTTAAAAGGGACTTAAAGGGCAACTTTTTCACGCAGAGGGTGGTGCGTTTATGGAATGAGCTGCCAGAGGAAGTGGTGGAGGCTGGTACAATTACAACATTTAAAAGGCACTTGGATGGGTATGTGAGTAGGAAGGGTTTGGAGGGATATGGGCCTAGTGCTGCAAATAAGATTAGATTTGGTTAGGATAACTGGTCGGTGTGGGTGAGTTGGACCGAAGGGTCTGTTTCCGTGCTGTACATCTCTATGACTCTAATTACCTCTCGAACAGTATTCTGAGTCTCCCTGCATCCCAAGAACTACAGCAGTTCAAGAAGGCAGCTCACCAGCACTTTCTCCAGGGCAATAAGTGCTGACCCAGCCAGTGGCAGGCCAAGAATGAATTAATTACAAGGGGCTGCAGACTTTTGTGCAACATTGTTGATTCATTCTGTTGGTTTTGCAGTGTTGTTATGACTGGGAAGAGTATTGAAAATGGAGTATTGGCTTCACTGTTCTCATCACTTGAAGGTAATGGGATGTTCGATGATTTTCACAATCACAGAATCCCTATCATACAGAAATAGGCCATTCAGCCCATTGAGTCTACACTGTCCCTCCAAACAGCGTCCCATCCCAAGCTAGCACCCGCACCTTATCCCCAGAACCCCACATTTACCAGAGCTAACCCACCTAGCCCTCACATCTCTGGAGACTATGGGGCAATTTAATCAATCCACCTAACCTGCACCCTAAGGGAGCTGGGAGAACACACAAACATCACACAGGCGGTCACCCAAGGCTGGAATTGAACTTGGGTTCTTAGCACTATCAGGCTGCAGTGCTAACCACTCGCTGACGATAAGCCTTTAATTAATGATGCCCACAAAGTTTTTACACAGCGAAGAATCATCTGATTGGTCAGAAGATCTCAATCCTGAGCCATTCCTGACGCATTTATTTCAGTTCAAACGAAGTTTCATCTGAAATGCTAGAAACTGAGCAGAGTCCAAAACATGAATCCAAGGAGCTAAGCAGAAGTTTACAACTTAATCTGCTGTCCAGAGACTCAAAATATTGATACTGAAGTCATAGCACTACCCCCCCATCCCAGTCTTAGCAATGACATGGATGTGGAAGTACTAGCTTTCGGAGTGCTCCTCCTTCATCAGTTAGTTCACGCTGAAAGCCAGTGTAGCAATACAGCGTGTTGGACTATGGAGTAGAAAGGTAGATGAGGGTTGTTAAGAAGCAATTATTAATTCAACATTAAGGCACCCGGACAGTTATGGGAAATGTTCCCCTCATTTCAATTGGAATGCAATTCAATTAGAAAAAGACCAAGGTTTGACTATTGGTGTCTGTTTCTCAGACTCCAGACAGCTCTGCGAAGGACTCACTTAAAAGTTATACACAAATTCTGAAGTAGATTGCGGGCGTACCCACTGGGCACAAGACATTTTCCCTGCAGTGCGATACAACCTGAAACTCATAGCCTCAAGCATCAGTGAAAGCACATTCATTAGTGATTTTCAATAGAGAAATGAATAAGCTGGGGCTATTTTCTCTGAAGTGGCGGAGGCTGAGAGGTGACCTTTATGAAATCGTGAGGGGCACAGAGAGGGTGAATTGATAACATCTTTTCCCCAAGGTAGGGGAGTCTGAACCTAGAGGGCATGGGTGAGAGGGGAAAGATTCAAAAGGGACCTAAGGGGCAACTTCTCTTTACAGAGAGTGGTGTGTGTATGGAATGAGCTGCTGGAGGAGGTGGTGGAGGCTGGTACAATTACAACATTTAAAAGGCATCTGGATGGATATATGAATGGGAAGAGTTTAGTAGGATATGGGCCAAATGCTGACAAATGGAACAAGATTAATTTAGGATATCTGGTTGGCATGGATCTTGTTGGACCGAAGGGTCTGTTTCCGTATCGTACATCTCGATGACTATGACTCTAATACAACTTTGAAAAGGATAAATTTGCATGGAAAAGCCGGGAATGAAGAATAATTGAATAATTCTCTCAAACACCAACACAGTTACAATGGACTGCATTTGTGCTAGAAGATCGTCTGGTTGGAAATTTTCATTCTTTTTGTGAAGACCAGGCACTTGCCTGAATATAGTGGCAAACAAAACAGGTAATGCCCCACCCTGGAATTTGAATGTTTCTGCCTGTTAGGGGCTTGACTCTCTTCAACTCCCCAGTTGTTAAACAGAAAGGATGGTATCCCCAGGTCACAACAGAGGATCCTTGTAAACGTTCAAGTCATATCAATCTGTGACTGTTATGATCTGTCCTTCTTCCTAACAGTGCTCATCAATCACAAATTCTCACATTGACACATCAGAAGGTTAAAGATAGAACACTTACTTTTGTTGGAGGCAACATACATAGTTGTCAGAGAAACTTACCCAATAGGTTAGAGATCACAAAACACAGCTCCAAGTGAAACTGACAGTTTATTACAAGCGAAATTGCTGGAAGAGAAAACAGACCAGCTGACACAGAACTGATGGTCTATACAGATAGATCAGAGCTGAGGATGAGACCAGTTTTATAATAATGCTGCACAATGAAACTGATTAAGAAATGGGAAACTACAATGTTCCTTCGCACAATGCAACATCCTGACAGTATCGATGGTTCCATTCCTCTTCACAGGTAGCTGTTAATGTCTCCTCTGAAGTGGTGAGGTGCTTCCATTGTCCTGTTCTCGGAGCACGTCCTTGCTAGTGCCTCCCTTTGTGTGGCTTTGGTATTGCTGGGTGGTGAAACTTCCCTTGGGGCTTTGAGATATTTTTTAGATTACTTACAGTGTGGAAACAGGCCCTTCGGCCCAACAAGTCCACACCGCCCCGCCGAAGCGCAACCCACCCATACCCCTACATCTACCCCTTACCTAACACTACGGGCAATTTAGCATGGCCAATTCACCTGACCTGCACATCTTTGGACTGTGGGAGGAAACCGGAGCACCCGGAGGAAACCCACGCAGACATGGGGAGAATGTGCAAACTCCACACAGTCAGTCGCCTGAGGCAGGAATTGAACCCGGGTCTCTGGTGCTGTGAGGCAGCAGTGCTAACCACTGTGCCACCGTGCCGCCCACCGTCCGCGGTGCTCTGTCACGTCCATGGGAGCTTAAAAGTGTATTCCCTTGTCTGCATGCTGTCTGATCCAGCTTGTGAGCTGCTCGGGAATTCTGGGTGTGCTGGTATAGTTTGGCCAATTTTGCTTTTGTGGGCCTCACGTGGGTTAGCAAATCTTTTCCCACAATAGTGATTCATTCTCTGCAAACAAAATAAATCTGTTGAAGCTTTCTACCGGTTTCCAATTACTTAGGATCTTGGGGAGCTAATAATTCTCTTTTGCATTCTCCAATTGGAATTGGCTTCCCTTTCAATGGGAACCTTTTCCTGTGGTATACATTGTTGTGAAAGATCATTTAATCATTCTTGCAAGACAGGAAGCTTTGACAATGTCTCTGTCTTTTCAGCAAGACTCGAGACCACAAAATTGGAAATGGAACAAAGAACTGCGATTGCTGGGAATCTGAAACAGAAACAGAAACGACTGGAGAAACTCAGGTCTGGCAGCATCTGTGGTGCAGAAACGGTCAATGTTTCGAGTCCAGTGACCCTCCTTCAGAGCTCTTGTCTCTCCACAGACGCAGCCAGACCTGCTGAGATTCTCCAGCAATTACTGGCCCTGAAAAGCTGGAGGTTTGCTCTATTCTCCAAACTTTAAACCATCCTCTCTCTCTCTCTCTCTGTTCCACTGCAGATGCACTGACCATGGAGTCGTGGGCACAGAACAGGAAAAGCAGCCGGGAAAAAAATGCCTCATCACACGTACATAGAAACAGCCAGTTGCAAGAAATATTATTTATTTAAAAAATGTAAATATTTTACTGTTTATGGAGATCAATTGTTTATATATATGTACATATATATAGTGTAATATTATACAAAAGAAAGTATTTTGTCCAGTAGGTAGCAGTCCTGGTGAAACATGGAAAACAGAAGAGACAGAGTCAATGCTGTTAATGTTTTTCCTCACTAGCCCAGCTGATTGGGAACGCTTTTTACAAAGCAGAGACAGTGGTCCAGCGGTTAGCACTGCTGTCTCTCAGAATCAGGGACTTGGAGTAAATTCCAGCCTCAGATAACTCTCTGTGTGGACCCCGCGTGTTCTCCCACAGTCTATGTGGGTCCCCTCTGGGTACTCTGGCTGCGTTCTACAGTCCAAGGATGGGTAGGTTATGTGGATTGGCCAAGCTGAATTACTCCATAATGTGCAGGTTAGGTGGATTAGCCATGATAAAATGTGGAGATAGGGAGAGATGCTGTTTGGAGAGTTGGTAAGTGGCCTCTTTCTGCACTATAGGGATTCTAACTCTTGTTAATGTGCCCCAACATCTAAGTTTCGAATGGAAGGGTTGAGCTCCATGACTTTAGCATCGCAATGTCTTGCAAATTAAGTACAGGTTGCCACACTGTAAAAATTGTTACATGTTGTGCCCATTGATACCCCAAAAAACAACCATGGAAAGTACCAATAACACATCCCAAGTAAAGCAGGTGACCGGAGGGTGAATATCTCAGAGGACCAAGACAGTGTGCATTTTGATCATGCGTTTAGAATCAGCCCAAAATCGTTATTGTAAAACAAAAAAAAAACTGCAGATGCTGGAGATCTGAAACAAAAAACAGAAATTGCTGGAGAAACTCCGCAGGTCTGACAGCTTCTGTGGAGACAAAGCTCAGAGTTAGCATTTCAACTCCCTAGTGACCCTACTTCAGAACAAGATCTTAGTTGAGACTGAGTTGGTAGATTGCAAGTTAAAACCTCAGTGACACATGTCTGCAGTTAAGTTGAGTGGTATCCCCTAGATTTGGGGCACGTTGACATTTTGGAACTTTTGTTAAAGGATGTCAAGTGAAACAAGCTGCCGATAATGCTGCAGCATTCACAAAGCAGCAATTGTGTAAAGCAGCTACAATCACCCTTCATCTATGCAGCTAATGCTCAGCTCAATTTCTACTACATTTCACAACCCCATGGAAAAAAGGCTTTAACCCACAATGTTATAGCAGGCCGGAAATAAATCTGTGGCAGTTCACCAGTGCTGTATAGTTTGTGTCAAGATTTGGTTTAGTTCTTGGCAAGCCCTGTGACTAAGTGTTCAACTCTGGGAGAGAACAGTCTGTCCTCGGAGGACACACTATCCCACAACTTTTAATTCCCAAAAAAGTACTGTCGGTATCAATTCCACATTCCGTCTCCCCCATTCCCAACTTCTCTCTTTAACAAGAACATGTCTTCTTGGAGAAATGGTTCTGGTTAGATTTTACAAGACCAAGAAAGTTGCAAAGGGAAATATACTTGGGAACTTTCTCTCCTTCATATGGTTCCTGTTGAAGTACGCAAACGCACTGTGTTTCTGCTCTGACAAGTGGCTTGCCGTTTCTGTTAGTGCCACTGAGTTGTTCTGTAAAATTATATTTGACATTGAATCAGTCTGACCATGAACATGTCTGTTGTTCCAGTTTCAGGTCAAGTGAGCTGTGTCCATCAAGTGTACCATGGTTTATATTCCCTAAATATCCTCCAGTGTAAGAAAGGGCCCACTGGGGGAGATATGGGAATGTGATATTGGTGCAATGGGTGAGATATGAGGGATGTGATATTGGTGCAATGGGTGAGATATGAGGGATGTGATATTGGTGCAATGGGTGAGATATGAGGGATGTGATATTGGTGCAATGGGTGAGATATGAGGGATGTGATATTGGTGCAATGGGTGAGATATGAGGGATGTGATATTGGTGCAATGGGTGAGATATGAGGGATGTGATATTGGTGCAATGGGTGAGATATGAGGGATGTGATATTGGTGCAATGGGGGAGTAATGGGGATGTGATATTGGCGCACTGGGTGAGATATAGCATGGTGATGTTGGCACACTGGGTGAGATATGGGAATGGTGATGGTGCACTGGGTGAGATATGGGGTGGAGATGTTGGCGCACTGGGTGAGATATGGGGGATGTGATATTGGGGCACTGGGTGAGATATGGGGATGTGATATTAGCATACTGGGTGTGATATTGGATGGTGATGTTGGCGCACTGGGTGAGATATGGGGTGGTGATGTTGGCACATGGTGAGAGATGGGGATGTGACATTGGGGCACTGGGTGAGATATGGGGTGGTGATGTTGGCACAATGGGTGAGATATGGGGATGAGATGTTGGGGCACTGGGTGAGATATGGGGTGGTGATGTTGGCACAATGGGTGAGAGATGGGGATGAGATGTTGGGGCACTGGGTGAGATATAGGGTGGTGATGTTGGCACAATGGGTGAGAGATGGGGATGAGATGTTGGGGCACTGGGTGAGATATGGGGATGTGACATTGGGGCACTGGGTGAGATATGGGGTGGTGATGTTGGCACAATGGTAATGAGGAGTGTTTCCGGAGGCCAGCCAATTGCCCTGGTGTAATGTCCATCGTGGCACCTCACGGAATTCAAATTCATCAATCCTGGGATACAAAGCTAGTTTTCAGTAAGGCCACGACGACCATCATTCATCATCATAAAATACCCATCCCATCTGGCTCACTACTGTCCTTGAGGGAAGAAACTCTGCCATCCTTCCCCATTTATGCCTGCAGGTGACTTCAGACACATAGCAATGTAGTTGACCCAAGGGGCAGTTAGGAGTGGACAACATCTATTGCCATTGCGTGTTGTTGTTTGGGTATGCCAGCTTACTGTGTCATATGGACTGAAGATTACTGCCACTGCCTGCTTTAAGGGTTGGAAACTACAGAATCTACTTAGTCTAGTGGACAACAGGAAAGCCACTTCCTGAACGAGTCTCTTAATTAACAAGATTTAATTTTGATTAGATTAGATTTCCTACAGTGTGGAAACAGGCCCTTCAGCCAACAAGTCCACACCAATCCTCCAAAGAGCAAGCCACCCAGACCCACCCCCTACATTCACCCCTGACTAATGCACCTAACACCACGGGCAAGTTAGCATGGCCAATTCACCTTACCTGCACATCTTTGGAATGTGGGAAGAAACCAGAGCACCCGGAGGAAAACCACACAGACACGGGGAGAATGTGCAAACTCCACACAGACAGTTGCCCAAGGCAGGAGTTGAACCCACGTCCCTGGTGCTGTGAGGCAGCAGTGCTAACCACTGGGCCATTGTGCCACCTTGCAATTTATTGCACATTAGCAACTAGTTACTGATTGTATTGAGAAGAGAGAGTTTGAGACAGAACCTTTTGAGGAGGAGCAGTTTGTAAATGTCACTCCTTGGACATGATCTTGGCCTCAGGTCCCAGTGACAACATAGTGGGTGCTGCTTAGGGCACCAGTCAGTAATAACCCTCCCAGAGCTACATTCAACACCAGTGCCACCTACTCCCATGTAAGCATTTAGAAAAATGATGCATTGAAGCAGCTCCCGCAGAAAGAAAGATGGAATATAGCTTTTCCACTTTCCTTCACTCATTTCACCTTCAACAGAAAATAAATACTGTCTGCCAGAAGTTAAAAGATTGGTCTGTTTTTAAACACCAAGAAACAAATGCAATGTAGTGACCCCTTTGTCATTTCCATCACCCATAACCCTAATCAAAACTGCTGTTTCCCTTGGACAGCTAATCACTTTGGCAGCTTTCAGTACTGCCCCAGAGAATACAAGCATTAACCTTGCAACAGAGAAAGTTAAAAGCAGCTATTTGTTGCTGAACCAGATTTCACCAACACCTGTAATTTGTGGGTGCGCATTTCATACCTAATGATCTCATGGCCAAAAAACAATTATGTCACTTTAATAATGTAGAATACACCCTACAATAAAAAAAAAGACATGCCTCAGTGAATTTCACCATGTGCAGAGGGTAGTCTTCACTGAGATTAGGTGTAGATGGTATCCTGCTCTGAAACCAACTGTATAAAGGATTGCCACAATGATGTAGTGCTTATTCTGTCCTTCAAAGATTCAAGAACAAGGAACAAAGAAAATTCCAGCACAGGGACAGCCCCTTCGTCCCTCTAAGCCTGTGCCGATCCAGATCCTCTATCTAAACCTGCCACCTATTTCCGAAGGATCTGTATCCCTTTGTTCCCTGCCCATTCATGTACTTGTCAAGATACATCTTAAATGATCCTACTGTGCCCACCTCTACCTGGCAACACATTCCAGGCACCCACCACCCTCTGCGTAAAGAACTTGCCACGCATATCTCTCAAACTTTCCCCCCTCACCTTGAACCAGTGACCCCGAGTAATTGAGTCCCCCACTCTGGGAAAAAGCTTGTTGCTATCCACCCTGTCTATACCTCTCGATCTTGTAGACCTCAAACAGGTCCCCTCTCAATCTCCATCTTTCTAATGAAAATAATCCTAATCTACTTGACCTCTCTTCATAGCTAGCGCCCTCCAGACCAGGCCACATCCTGGTGAGCCTCCTCTGCACCCTCTCCAAAGCATCCACACCCTTTCGGTAATGTGGCGACCAGAACTGTACGCAGTATTCCAAATGTGGCTGAACTAAAGTCTTATACAACTGTCACAGGACCTGCCAATCGTTATACACAATACCCCGTCCGATGAAGGAAAGTATGCCGTATGCCTTCTTGACCACTCTATCAACCTGCATTGCCAACTTCAGGGTACAATGGACCTGAACACCCAGACCTCTCTGTACATCAATTTTCCCCAGGACATTTCCCATTTACTGTATAGTTCGCTCTTGAATTGAAGCTTCCAAAATGCATCACCTCGCATTTGCCCGGATTGAACTCCATTTCTCTGCCCAACTCTCCAATCTATCGATATTCTGCTGTATTCTCTGACAGTCCCCTTCACTATCTGCTACTCCACCAACCTTAGTATCATATGCAAACTTGCTAATCAGACCACCTATAAAACTTCCTCCAGATCATTTATGTATATCACAAACAATAGTGGTCCCAATAGTAGTTCATAACATTCCTATACTATGTATGGTTTAGAAATTGAACTGATCTCATCCTTTCCTTATTACTGATTGTGTTGGTATGAGCTACGTTGTTATGCACTCACACAACTACCGCTTCAAAGACAGTTTATAAACTCTGACTTAAGACAAAAAAACAATATTTCTTCTTGACATTTAGGGAAATTAGACTGTCTATTGAAAATAAAATTCTGCAGTTTACAGAAAACTGAGTCATGATAGAAGCTGATTACGTCATTTTGAAAACCAAATAAGAACTTCCGCAAATTCTTGGATTTGAGAACTGTTTATGTCTTTTTAATTTCCCCCCTTCCCTCCCAAAAGTTTGATTCACCTCCACATTCCCTCACTGTTAATCCCAAAGCCTACATTCGAGTTTGAATGAATTGTGACCAATCTTCCTTATTGCTTGTGAACCCCACATTTTAACATTCCTCGGCATATTTGCCAATGGTCCACTCTTGGAAAAACAGTACATGCTCTTGGGAAACACAGGAAATGGGAGTTGGCGTATTCACTTGGGGAGCTGTTTAGCTTGTTTGGCTAAATGGATAATCTGTAGTTCATTGTCATGCTGACAGTATAGGTCCAATGCCAACTCGGGCAGTAGTAGACCTAGGAAGACCTCTGCACCCTGCCTGAATGTGGAAGGCAATGACAAAGGAAAACTAACCACTCACTGAGAAGTGCAGGATGAAGCACCAGCAGATAATGAACCAATTTACATGCTTTCAGAAAGAGCATTTATGGAATAGAACAGACTATTTGGGTCTTTGAGCTTACTTCGCCATTCAATACAATTATGGCCTTCCGGCACATTCACCCTATCCTTTAATGTCTAAACATCTGACTGACTTGTGCGTTACATCACCATATGCTAAGACAGGACAAATAACATAGGCTGGAAAGACAGCTTTCTTTCTAATATTCAACAACAGCTAACTGAATCAAATGATGAGTTGAGTTAATAGCAAATTTCTTCAAAGATGGGATGTGGGCGTCACAGGCAAGGTTGGCATTGGGTGCCTATGCTGAATTCCCAGCGAACAGATTCCTGGCAATTGCAGTGGGCAGTTAAGAGTCAATTGCATTGGTGCAGACTCTGGAATCACATGTAAGCCAGACCAGGTAAGTTCAGCAGATTTCCATCTTTAAAAAAAATCATTGAACTGGATGGGTTTTTAACAACAACTACATCATGGGCAGCACGGTGGCTCACAGCACCAGGGTCCCAGGTTCAATTCCAGCCTCGGGTGACTGTCTGTGTGGAGTTTGCACATTCTCCCAGTGTCTGCGTGGGTTTCCTCCAGGTGCTCCGGTTTCCTCCCACAGTCCAAAGATGTGCAGGTCAGGTGAATTGGCCGTGCTAGATTGCCCAGAGTGTTATGCACATTAGTCAAAGGGAATGGGTCTGGGTGGGTTACTCTTTGGAGGGTCAGTGTGGACTTGTTGGGCCGAAGGGCCTGTTTCCACACTGTACGGAATCTAATCTAATCACTGGATTTTCCATTACTGAATTCAAATTTTACCATTTGCCATGGTGATTTGCAAATTCCTGCCCATTAAGTGTTAGACTAGGGCTCTGGATTACTATAAATAGTTGAAGGCATTGTCTGTTGTAAGCAGATCAGCTGCCTTCACATTATCTATACTACGATCCACAGGATTGCCTTGTCGCACCATTACAAAAGCAGAAGGCTCTTCAAAAATTCCAAGTTTAAAAATTCCCAAATTTTTTAAAAAAGTCCATGGTAGGGTGTTGCTTTGAAAAACGAAAAAGTTAACTGAGTCATCTTAAAGATAGCACCATGATTTCTGTATAACACACACAACTTTGGAGAAATGCAAAATTGAAGTATGTCTATAAAAAAAACCCCAGCTGTATGCCCCAGAGTGAGGAAATGAAACTTAATAACTCCACATTCGTGACATCACTCGCAACCAAAGTTACTTAGCTCAATAACAGGCATGGTTCACTTGCCCAAACCAAACAGTTATGAGTGCCAAGTCCAACACCCAAGCCAAAAAAAACAAAAGTCCTGTGCTATAGAGAGGGAATTTTGCACTGTCAGAGGTGCTGCATTCAGTTCAGACTGTTAGCTCTCAGGTCACTGTAAATAACCTCTTAGTGCATTGAATTATACCACCTCCTTAGAGGTTTTGCTGCCAGTATTTGTTCCCCAACTAACATCACAAATATCGAGCACCTTCACATTGTTATTTGTGAAACTTGGGCGTGAAAATTGGCTGTGTGTCTCAAAGTAAAACAGTGACACCTCCTCAAAAGGTAATTTATTGATTATAAAGCAGGTTGAGATATGCGGAGGCAATGAAATGTAGTACTTAAATGCAAATCTTTTAATTAAGCACAGGTTAAAGAAAATGCTGAAAGCTTTCCAAATACAGTCTTGGCACAGATGACACCTGTTTCCTCACTTTGCACAATATTTTTCTGCTCATTGTTGGGCACAGGCATCAGCTGTTAGGTCTGCCTTTGTTATCTAATCCGGTTGCCATTGAGATTGTGGTAGTGAACTGGTATGGAGTAGACAGAAGAAGTGAGGACTGCAGATGCTGGAGATTAGAGTTGATGGCATGGTGCTGGAAAAGCACAGCAGGTCAGGCAGCATCTGAGCAGCAGGAGAATTGACGTTTTGGGGAAAAGCCCTTCAACGCTTTGCCCGAAACGTTGATTTTCCTGCCCCTCGGATGCTGCCTGACCTGCTGGGCTTTTGAAGCACCAGACCCTGGTATTGAGTAGCTGCAATCTACATACAGGTATGCTCATCAGGGTGTAGAATTCGAGGTTTTGAACCCAGTGACAAAGAAGGAACAATTATTCTATATTCAAGCCAATAACTGAATTTACTCCTTGTGCTATCAATAAACAGTTGGAAGCACTGGATACTGCAGAGGCTAAGAATTCTGACAACATTCCAGCAATAGTACTGGATTGTACTCCAGACTATTCGGCATTCCTAGTCAAGCTCGTCCATTACTGCTACAACATTAACATCTACCTGACCATGTAGATAACTGGGGGAAAGTGAGGACTGCAGATGCTGGAGAATAGAGTTGATGGCATGGTGCTGGAAAAGCACAGCAGGTCAGGCAGCATCCGAGCAGGAGAATCAGCATTTCAGGCATAAGCCCTTCATCAGAACCCCCACTCTCAACCAAGTAGATAATTGCTCAGGTATGTGCTGTACTCAAAATCAGGACAAACCCAATTTGCCAATGATCGCCCCATCAGTCTACTCTCAAACCATAAAGGGCTGCATGGTCACCAACAGTGCTGTCAAGCAACACCTGCTCAGTGACACCCAGTTTGCATCCCACCAGTCACTCAGCTCCTGACATCGTTGGTTCAAACATGGACAAAAGAGCTGAATTCCAGAGATGAGGTTGACAGCAACAGCATTTAACCAAATGTGGCATCAGGGAATGCTAGCAAAACTACAACTTGGGGCAAGCTCTCCACTAGTGCTGTCCTACTTGGCACATAGGAAGATGGTTGTGGTTGTTAGATGTCAGTGAATTCAGGTCCAGGACATCTGTGCAGCAATTCAACAGGGTGGTGACCAAGACCCAACCATCTTCAGCTGCTTCGATGACCTTCCCTCCATTATTAGGTCAGAACGTGAGGATGTTTGCACAAATATTTAACACCTCAGATATTGAAGCAAGCCATGCTCAGATGCAACAATCCAGGTATTGGCTGAAAAATGGCAAATAATATTCACACCACAAACGCCAGGCAACGGCCATCTCCAATAAAAGAATCTAACCACCAACCTTTGACATTCAATGGCTTTACCATCACCAAAACTCTCGTCATCAATATCCTCGGGGTTCCCATTGATCGAAAACTCAATTGGTCTTGCCACAAATACACTGGCTACATCAGGTCGAATGTTGGGAATACTGCAGGAAATAACTCATCTTCGGACTCCTCAGTGCATGTCCACCAAATACAAGGCACAGCCAGGAATACGATTAAATATTCCTAACTTATCTAGCTGGGTGCAGCTTCAGAAATACTCAAGAAGCTTGACACCATCCAGGACAAAGTCACCTGCTGGATTGGTACCACATCCATATTCATACATCCCCTCCACAATGGCCGGTAGCAGCAGTGTGTACTATCTACAAAATTCACTACAGAAATTCACCAATGATCCTTAGACAGCATCTTGCAAACCCATGACTACTCCCACCTAGGACATTAGCAGATAACTGGGACCATCACTACTTGCAAGCTCCCCTCCAAACTACTCACCATCCTGACTTGGAAACATAATCACCATTCCTTCACAATTAGTCAAAATCCTGGAATTTCCCCTTGAATAAATTTTGAGTCTACCTACAGCAGATGTACTGCAGCAATGCAGCTCACCCACCACCTTCTAAAGGGCAACGTGGATTGGACAATAAATGCTGGCCCAGCCAGCGACACCCACATCTGACCAGCTAATAGAAGTCAGAATACTGACACTTAGAGAATGGACAGGATGTGGCAGTGTCTCTCTACATAATGTTGGAGCTGGAGAATGATCTTAATTGAAATTATTATATTTTCAGGCAGAAAACAGAGCAGTTAGATGCCTGCAGGTTGAAGCATAATGATAGGAAATGTGACTTTTTAAAAAGTAAATCACTGAGTATTGAAAGCAGAAAACTGACAAGTATAAATAACGGTGAAAGCAGCTAAGGTTTTTACATGCTGATCTAATTTTCAATTATAAAGCTTTACACGGGTGAAAAATATTTTGCTTGTCCCATCAGAAAACCAAGATACACTCTTGATACATAGCAATTTGTATGTATTGGCAGCAATGCAAATCTTTTAAAGAACATGCTAGCTGTATGCTCCCTCCTATTCCTCCAGTACTATTAATTACACTCTGGAAGCTGTAGTCTGTTGGACTTTAAGATGCAGATCAAGATCAGTTCTGGTGCAATTCAAAATCCACTATTGTGACTGCAACAATGATGCATTTGACAACTCAACTATTGCTCATTCAAGCACCAGTGGAGTGCCACAAGGATTGGTGCTGGGTCCTCTACTTTTTGTCATTTACATAAATGATTTGGATGCGAGCATAAGAGGTACAGTTAGTAAGTTTGCAGATGACACCAAAATTGGAGGTGTAGTGGACAGCGAAGAAGGTTACCTCAGATTACAACAGGATCTGGACCAGATGGGCCAATGGGCTAAGTAGGCAGATGGAGTTTAATTCAGATAAATGAGACGTGCTGCATTTTGGGAAAGCAAATCTTAGCAGGACTTATACACTTAATGGTAAGGTCCTAGGGAGTGTTGCTGAACAAAGAGACCTTGGAGTACAGGTTCATTGCTCCTTAAAAGGGGAAACGCAGGTAGATAGGATAGTGAAGGAGGGGTTTGGTATGCTTTCCTTTATTGGTCAGAGTAAATAGTACAGGAGTTGGGAGGTCATGTTGCGGGTGTACAGGACATTGGTTAGGCCACTGTTGGATTATTGCGTGCAATTCTGGTCTCCTTCCTATTGGAAAGATGTCGTGAAACTTGAAAGAGTTTAGAAAAGATCTACAAGGATGTTGCCAGGGTTGGAGGATGTGAGCTACAGGGAGAGGCTGAACAGGATGGGACTGATTTCCCTGGAGCGTCGGAGGCTGAGGGGTGACCTTATAGAGGTTTACAAAATTATGAGGGGCATGGATACAATAAATAGACAGTCTTTTCCCTGCGGTGGGGGAGTCCAGAACTAGAGAGCATAGGTTTAGGGCGAGAGGGGAAAGATATAAAAGAGATCTAAGGGGCAACATTTTCATGCAAAGGGTGGTACATATATGGAATGAGTGCCAGATGACGTGGTAGAGGCTGGTACAGTTTCAACATTTAAGAAGCATTTGGATGGGTATATGAATAAGAATGGTTTGGAGGAATATGGCGCAGGTAGGACTAGATTGGGTTGGGATTACTGGTCGGCATGGACAGGTTGGACCGAAGGGTTTGTTTCCGTGCTGTACATCTCAGTATCCGTGCTGAGAAAGGATAACAGGAGACAAAACCAGATACATCAAATGGCACAGGGGAATCCTGCATGGTGATGTTGACAGTGATAGGGAAGGATAGAGTGAGGCATCAAATCATTACTGCCATAATTTGATGAACGTTGGTTTCTTTACCCTCTTAGAGAGAAGATTTTGTCGATTTCTCTCAAATACTTTGACTACAAATTCACCGAGGCTAAAAATAAAAATGTCAGCCTGAACAGATTAAAAAACAAGGAAAATATTAAAGACGTAATGTGGTATTTAGCTCACATAGTACATTTTATTTAAACCTTAGACACATAATAATCAAGCGTCCTAGTTCAGACAGCCCCTCCTGGAAAAACAACAGTGCTTTAACCAGCATGTGGGAAGTATAGCGAACGAGAGCTTCTCTTCCTCTTTCAGTTGGCAAAATAAAGCCCTAACAAAAAACTTTAAGTAAAATAGAAATGATGAAGAACAGTTGAGGTTGCGATCCAATTCCAAGAATCTAATTTATCGAGAAACTGTTTAGGCTAGACTGACAGCAACTTTTAGCATTTACTCCACTATGACACACAATCAGTTATTTCCCTATGGTCATCAACATCTGAGTTGAAATGTCCTGTCATTTATCATCTGGATCCAAACATTTAGCAGATACAAATTCTTCACAGTAAAACAAACTATAAACATGTGGGCCAGAAAACATCGTTTCTTTTTAAATATTTGCCCATAAAGGCACTGATTAGTTTTGTGTTTTGGAGTCTTTTTGAAGATTGCAATTTCCTTACTCTGTTCCCGATCACATTCTTTCGCACTTCAAGTTGATGCAAAGTCAATGAGGCAGTGTCTGTTTGCACAGGCCTATGGGATGTTTTGTTGAAGATCCTCCACTTCAAGCGGCCACATGCTCCTGTGCAAAGCATTACCAGAGAGGTCAGTCAACTTCACAGCCCGTATTACAGGCTCAGGACTGCACGATTGGATCACTCCCATCACCATCACATACTTTCCTGTAACAAAAAAAAAGAAAATCAGTTAAGATTATAATCCAAAAACCAAATACGGTACAAAGCACAAAGGTTAAATGCTGCACATGCTAAAAAAACCCTGATAAACCGAGCAGATCAAGCAGTGGAGAAACAACTGACATTTCTGGTCAGTAACCTTTCAAATTGATATTTAATATACCAAAACACAGCTTCATTCTGTACAAGAGGATTTTGTTTCATAAAATACTGAAGACATTTTCATTAGCTACGTACAAAAACATAAGAAATAGGAGCAGAAATAGACTATTTAACCCCTCAGACGCACCCCACCATTTTACAAAATTATGGCTAAATGGCCTCAACTCCTCTTTCATGTCAGTTCCCCATAGCCCTCCACTCCTATACACTTCAAAAATCCATCCATCTACTCTAAATTCTTTCAGTTATCTAGCCTTCACAATTCTCTTAACCCTAATTCCTACAGAGAAGTGAGTGTGATCTGCTTTCCTGAATCTTTGCAGTCAGTGAGGGTTGACTCCTAGGAAAGGAGTTTCACAATTTTGACTCGCGACAATGAAGGAAGGAACAACAATATTTGCTCCGTGTCAGCATGCTGGGTGGCCTGGAGAAAAAAACTTTCAGGTCATGGTGGCTCCATGTATATGCTGCCGTTGTCCTTCTAGATGATGGAAGCCAGTGGAATCTCAGCAAGTAACAGCATTCTGTGGCCCAGATCACGATTTGATGTTTATCTTAAGTCAACTTTAAGTCCTCCAGTGTGTGATCACAATTTGAGCCTGTCACTGAAAAGTAATGAATGCGGGTGTCATGACAACTATAATAAAACTGATAGCTTCCACTATTTTGTTTTCAACAGCTTTGTAAAGACTCAAGCAAAGTAGCATTTAGGGTAGAATCAGGAGTCATTCAGCCTCTAACCCTACTGAAGTATAATCATAAAGAAACACAGTCATCTTACTGAGCAACTGCACTGCAAGAACAAGACTTCTGTCGAGGGTTCGGCAGATCTGAAATGCTTATATATTAAAATATTAGCTTGGGAGATTTTGGAACTACTGCACTGCATTGTTTCTCTTCTTCCGTTAGACAAGCAGCACAATTTGGAAGCTAATCAGAGTCTTTTTTGGCCACCATGCTTGACAAGCAATGTAAAACCCAGTTCTATAAACCCTCCACCATGATTGAAGCTGCAATTACAATGGGCTGCCTGAAACATACTAAACTACAACTGATGACATGTAGGTGCCATCACAATTCAGTACAGTCAACAGGCACACTGCCTGCGAATTTTTAACATTCACTTGGGAGGCTAAAGCAAGGCCCTAGCTAAACACAACATCCAAGATGCAGCACCCTGCTCCAGTGCGGCCCTCTCTCAGCATTACAAAGTACCAGCCTAGATTGTTCACCAATAATGAAGTCACCTTATGGGTGAAGTGTGAAACTAAGGTCCGATCCTTTTCTTAACAGCATGTTTGTACAGAGACGGGCAATATTGGATTTGTCCCCTACCCACCAATACCCTAGTGTTGTCGCTTTGCATACTTCTGAGAAACTAAAAAAAAACAAACATTGTAGCAAAAAAAAACTTAAAGGAAACAAATCTAAAACATATCATGGGGAGGTAACACACTTCAGCCACTGAAGCACACACCCCTGCAGAAGACCTCAACACATGCTGCCTCTCTAGGAGCAGCTGGACAAAAGATTGTTTTCCACTCAAAAGAAATGGAGAAACTTTCAGTAAGCACTGACTTTTCCAGGTTTACAAGACCAATGCCCGACCACTTCGCAACCACAGCTCTACTCTTGAAAATCCAAACCAAAATAAGTCAGTAAAACCAAATTAAAATAATTGCTTTTTTTTTTAAAAAAAGGGGCATTGAACAAAAATCAGAAATTACAGGGATACAACCTTAAATTCCACATTGGAATGGAGAAGAGAGGACACATCACTAACTGCTGCCTCACAGCACCAGAGACCCGAGTTCAATTCCCGACTCAGACGACTGACTGTGTGGAGATTGCACATTCTCCCAGCATCTGCATGGGTTTCCTCCGGGTGCTCCAGTTTCCTCCCAAAGTCCAAAGATGTGCAGGTCAGGTGAATTGGCCGTGCTAAATTGCCCGTAGTGTTAGGTAAAGGGGTAAACGTAGGGGAATGGGTGGGTTGCGCTTCGGTGGGTCGGTGTGGACTTGTTGGGCCGAAGGGCCTGTTTCCACACTAAGTAATCTAAAAAAAACTTATCAGTTTAGGTCTTTAGCCAAATTGCATTAATATTTACTCAATAATTGCTTTTACCTACCAAGTTTACTTAGCACCATTTTAGAGATCAACAGGCAGATTAGATTGGCTTGTTGAACCCATCCTTGAAAACAAATGTGTCTCAAATTCAGCAGTCCAGATGGACAAAGGAACACCAGTTATTTAATCTAATCTGTTTTGGCTTTGCAAGTGCTGAGCACAATAGCATTCTCTGATTTGAGAATGCTTACAGATCCAGACCTGCTGAGTACAGAATTCCTTGTCTAAAGGACATTTGTAAATCAGTTTGCTTTTCTTTTAAAAAAAAAGTGATAACTGTCATTGTCACCAGAAAGTTTTATGTTCCTGATTTATCGAACTTCAATACCACCAGCTACTGTGGTGAGATTTGAATCTATGCATTGAGATTATAACCATTGCCCTAAACAATAATGGATTTATGAATAAACTCTTCTTAAAATAGGTACCATGTTACTGCTGAGAGCAGATTGATTTCCAATAGACACACCACGAAATACTGAAAGTCAAGTTTGCTATCAGGTTTACAGCCAAAGGTACATTGCCCAGCACCACACAAACTGGAGTGCTCTAACCAGAGTCTCCAATGCCCTCCCAGAATAGGATAAACCTCTCTGTCAGAAACCACCTGGCACCCAAGTGCTGCTATGTTGGCAAGACAGTGTTCAGCTGGCCATTTTGAGGTTTAATAACAGCATAGATTAAAAACAACTGCTATTTCCATAGGATGCTTGCTATTGGAGTACTCATTCATCTTTTTGATTCCAATGACTATGTGTGGCTCCCAGGCCGATTAACTACTGACAGGACCCAAATGATTGAACGCTTGTGTGGTTACTATGAAAGTCAGCATTCCTTCCTTTAACTAGCATTTTCGGATTTACTGGCACCACCTCCTGCTGGTGTGTGCCAAATAATACAAATACTACTCTAGAAATAAGATTCAAGGAATTTGACTTAAGTTGCATGAATTACCACGAGGCTGTGAGAAATAATAAAACAGAAAGTTAAAGGGAGTTTTTCCAAATAACTGCAGGAAAAGTTGCCGGCAGTTAATCCCTTATTAAAGAGGAGGAATGGAAATAAGAAAAGCAGACAAAATTAAAAGGATTTCATCAGATTGAGTTTCAATGCTCAGGTAAACCATTCACACTTAGTGCACTCCAAAACACAGTTCACTGAAAATAAGTGATTTTTCAGCAAAACATGTTTATTAACACTTTTAACGGGTGCATTAGATGTGTGGGGTGTGGGAGCTGTCATCTTAATCACATGACTGTGCTATGAATTGTCAGTCAGCACTTCAGAAGGTTTCATTCTAATAACCACCCCAATTTTAGCCGCAGGCACCCAATTATTGCCAGACAGATCAAAGCACCCATGTCGCCTGCACTACATTTACTGGAACAGCTGTATGCATTTTTTGCACATCTGAAGCATTAAACTCGTTTTAAGCAGCACACATTGCTGATTGCTCGAGTGTGGGCAAGCTTATCAAACTCATTACATTGAGGTCAAGTTTCTTTTGTACAATATAAACAAAGACCCCTTATTTCATACACAAGCACATTACATTTTTTTAAAACAAGCTTTGAATTACATTTAGATATTAGATTACATTCTGGACTTAAGCATTCCTTTGGCACAATCAGTCGAGTCAAACGAATTCTGCAGGATATATCAACATGAATGACAATGATGAGTTTGAAGTTAGTCAGCTGATTGATCCTTA
This sequence comes from Chiloscyllium punctatum, assembly GCF_047496795.1. NCBI lineage: Eukaryota > Metazoa > Chordata > Chondrichthyes > Orectolobiformes > Hemiscylliidae > Chiloscyllium > Chiloscyllium punctatum. Next base: position 59,761,094 of record NC_092778.1, on the reverse strand, counting down.
CTAATTACCTTCTGAAAGGTAACGTTTAGGCCACTTTTCGAATATTGCATGCAATTCTGGTATAATTCCTATCAGAAGGATGTCGTGAAACTTGAAAGGGTTCAGAAAAGATTAACAAGGATGTTGCCAGGGTTGGAGGATTTGAGCGCAGAGGGAGAGGCTGAACAGGCTGGGGCTGTTTTCCCTGGAGCGTCGGAGGCTGAGGGGTGACATTATAAAAGGTTTATAAAATCATGAGGGACATGGATAGGGTAAACAGACAAGATCTTTTCTCTAGGGTGGGGGACTCCAGAACTAGAGGGCAGAGGTTTAGGTTGGGGGGGGGGTGGGGGGGTAGATAAATTTAACCTGGACCTTAGGGGCAACTTTTTCATGCAGAGTGGTACATGTATGGAATGAGCTGCCAGAGGAAGTGGTGGAGGCTGGTACAATTACAACAATTACAACATCTGGAAGGGTATATGAATAGGAAAGGTTTAGTGGGATATGGGCCAAGTGCTGAAAAATGGTACTAGATTAAATTAAAAATTAGATTCTCTACAGTGTGGAAACAGGCCCTTCGGCCCAACCAGTCCACACAGACCCTCCAAAGAGTAACCCACACAGACCCGGTTCCCTCTGACTAATGCCCCTAACACTATGGGCAATTTAGCATGGCCAATTCACCTGACCTGTACATCTTTGGACTGTGGGCGGAAACCGGAGCACCCGGAGGAAACCCACGCAGACACAGAGAGAATGTGCAAACTCCACACAGACAGTCGCCCAAGGCTGGAATTGAACCTGGGTCCCTGGTGCTGTGAGGCAGCAGTGCTAACCATTGAGCCACTGTGCTGCCCTAGCTTAGGATATTTGGTCAACATGGACGAACTGGAGCGAAGGGTCTGTTTCTGAGCTGTACATCTCTATGACTTGTACTGGAATGGTTTCACAGGTGCCTGCAGCCCCTCCTGTACCCTATCAGAACAAATATTCTGCACAGTGGAGGCAAATGTCAATCAGAATGCTCAGTTACAAAATGTTAATGGGGCAGGCAGCCATTTGCCCCCTATGCGCTGGCCCTTCAATTTCACCTGAGAGCATTCTCTCACCTCTCCATATCCCTGCACATTTCCTTTTTAGGTAACAGTCAGGGCCCCTTTATATGCTTCACTTGAATTTGCCTCTACCACACATCAGGCAGTGCATTCCCGATCCTACCTCTTGCTGCATGACAGTGATTTCTGTATCACTTGTCCTATTTTACTAATTACAGGGGTCTCTAACTTCGGAATATCATACTTTCAAAAGGAGATCCCATCATACTATTAAGGACCTGACATGCAAACAGTCACTCACACTTCCAAGCAGATATTTTATATTGTACTATATTAAGTTCTGACAGAATCAGTTTGTAACCCAGAGACTGGCTATCTTGAACCTGTGCTCATTCTCTCTATATTTTCACAAATGGGAAGTTTTGCCCTACTTAATTTGTCAAGACTGATGATTTGAACTCCTCTAGCAATTCTCCTTGAGACAAAAAAAGTCCTAAATTGCATTGCTAGTTTGTCAAAAATGGATTATTTCATTTTTCAGAATAATATCCTATTTAGCATTGTTCACCCACTGACCAACCCATCTATATTGTTTAAGGCTTTCCTCCTACTTGCCACACAGAATTTCATGTCACCTCCAAATGCACTTTGTCATACTTCCTACCTTAATGCCTAGATCCCAAATGTACACAAAAAAAAGCAGGTGATCCAGCAATGACCCAGTGGTACACCATTAGACACAGGCTTCCAATCACAAAAACATTTTTGGACGGTCACCCTCCGCTTCCTTCCACTAAACCAATATTGAATCCAATTTGCCAAACTGCTCTGGATCCCATGGGCATTTAGCTTCTTAACCAGTCTGCCATAAGACTCGAAAAAAGTCTTAGCAAAGTGCATGTACACTACATCAACTGCAGTAACCTAATCTACAGACTTAACTACTTGAAAAACATGTTAGACATCTCTCCTTTACAAAGCCACACTGACTATCCTCAATTAATCCTTGCCTCTCCAAGCGAAGACCGATTTTTCCAACAGTTTCCTTATTACACTGGCCTTTGGTTTTCTTATATCAAACCTGCTAAAACTACAGATACCTCATTCCTTTCAAATTTAATTCAAATGTACCACATTTCCCACTCACCATCCTGATTTTTAAATCTTCACCATCCACCAGAGGGAACAGAGGTGCAAAAGTATTCATTTAAACCTCAGCTAAGTTTTTCAGCTCCACTCGTCTTTACTCTTACCTCAAAGTACTTAGAAAACACCGTTAGGTTTTCCTTAAATGTTACCCACCAGCATTTTTCTTTGGTCTCCTAATTTCTTTAGAGACCTTTTCCTCCCTAGTCCTACAAACCAGGAATTAAATCTCAGACCTTTATGAGCTGATGTTTTCACTGACTTAGGAAAATTAGCTAATATTCAAACCTCACTAGTCCTGGGAGGTATAATAAAAGCTTAAGATTTAATCATACACAACCATGTACAAGATCTAATAGTTTTAGCCTGACTGACCACCAACAATCTTACACCTCAATCTATTTTCACATTCCCTCTCCATACCCTTCAATTTCTTGGTAAATCAAAACCTGTTCATTCAAAATCCAATGCATTCAACAATGGAGTATCCACAATCTTGAGGAAGAGAATTCCAACGATTCGCAACCCTTCAAGTAAAGGAATTTCTTTTCAGAGAACTACACAATCAGCCCCTTATCCTGAGACTGTGCCACTGAACTTTAGATTCCTTGACCAGAATCGATCCTGCCAATTCCCCAGCAAGCAGGGAGGTGATGGTAGCACAGTGGTAATGTTGTTTCTGCTAGGAAAAACAAAAAAGGTCCAGGCTAATACTCTGGGACCAAATTACCACAGCTGTTGGAATCTGCACTGAAAACAAAATGCTGGAGATCACAGCAGGTCAGACAGCATGGAGAGAGAGCAAGCTAATGTTTCAGAGCTCAAAGAAGAGTCATTTAAACTCTAAATGTTAGCTTGCTCTCTCTCTCCAAGGATGCTGGCTGATCTGTTGTCTTCAATAATGATCTGGGAACTTGGGTTTTAATCACACCGCAACAGTGGGCGCTATTTAAACTCAAGTGAATAGACCTGGGATATAAAGGAAGCCATTAGCAATGGTCACTATCAACCACTGTAAAAAGGAGAATTGGTTCAGTCATGTCTGATTCACTCAAAAACAGGGCCAGACAACAACAAGTGCAGCACCACCCACATCTTACAAAAGAATTTTTTAAAAACCCTGTTTCAGAATAGTTATATTTCAATGAGATCACCTCTCATTCGTCTAAACTTCAGAGAATACTGGCCTAATTTACTCACTGCTTCAGAGCAGTCTACGTCCTACCCTCCCCAAACAGTTGTCCAGAGATATTAATGCCATACATGTGCAATATTAACAAGGCTGGGCTGACAGGTTTCTCCTTTTGCCAACATATTCCGTAGACAGGGGGTTGAGGGGGAGCAGGGTGAAAAAAGGAACTCACTGCACAGGGAACTTGCCTTGTTGATACATCTGCCAAAGGTACCATTTCACCTAATTGTCCATGCCCAGCTTTCAGACTACTGGCTCTCCCTTGCAAGGTCAATTACGCTAAGCTCAGACTTCCTCAAAGCTAGAAAAATAAACCACAAACCAGTTTTTGGTTCTCATCTTGGTTTTTAATACGTAGTGAACTTTCAGCCAAACAGGTCACTCAGTTTCACAGTGAGAAAACAGTCATTACCTCTCCATTTGACCATTCTTCCCTTACTTCTGCTGCAGCTTCACGTACACCCAATATGCTCGCTCATAAATTAAGTGCATGACAAAGTTATTGTATAACAATTTTGACAGAATTAACCACACTGGAGAGTCTGTTGAAGCATGACAAATGCAGTTAAACTTTCACTTTCTCATACAATGCAACTATTAAAATTCATGGCTCCAAGGTTCATTGCCAGCAAATTCTTTCACTGCAGCAAAACAACAGGAAACAAAAGAAAATTAACACTAGCCCAGGAGCAGGCTTAATATGTTTTGCCACTGACTAGATTGTGGACACAATTATTGAACAGTTTTTTTTCCTTCTGCCCACTACACCTTCACTGCTGCCAGGGGATAGTTGCACAAATGTGCAAAGAGGAGGCTAGTGTTGCCAAACGAAGCAATCACCTGATCTGCAGCAAGGAGAAGGTACAATGTGAAACAGCACCACCAAGTTTTATCTATTTAACCAGACACAGCTCTTGCGAACAATTCCACCCCCTCCCCCCACCAACCACCACCACATCACTGCCATGGTACAATGAGAGATCAGGAATGCCAGCAACACTGGAGTAAAAGCAGGTGGGGAAAACTGATAAGACCTAGCAGCTGCAACAGACCATTAAGAAAGTGGCATCAACTTCACCACAGAGCAAGACAAAATCAGATGCTGCACACAGCAAGATCATTCAGTGAAATCTTCAGTCTCGTCACCTGACTAAGTTCATTGAATCTTTCTGCCCTCCAATCTCTATTCCATGAGAATAAATATCTCCAGGTTGGGGGCTTCTATAAAAAGACAGAGGAGATCTACTCCACCAAGTCACTACACACCGAAGTTAAAAATTAAGGTAAGTCACTGGTTATGCCCAATACTCCCTAGTCACACAACTTGCTGTAAGCTTAATAAATTTGACAGCTAAACATTCAGTGATTTAAACCTTACAGCTGCATTCATCACTTAAATAACAGAAATCTGCATATTCATAATAGTCGAAAAATGTGGTGCTGGAAAAACACAGTAGGCCAGGCAGCATCCGAAGAGGAGAATCGACATTTCGGGCATATGCCCTTCTTCAGGAATGCCCTTCCTCACTTTCTCCATATTCAGAATATAAACAGGGAAAACCTTAAGTTCAGACATGGCTACGCTTGGGGCTGCACGGTGGCTCAGTGGTTAGCACTGTTGCCTCACAGCACCAGGCATCTAGGATCGATTCCTCAGGTGACTGTCTGCGTGGAGTTTGCACGTTCTCCCCATGCCATTGCGAATATCCTCCGGGTGCTCTCGTTTCCTCCCAGATTCCAAAGATGGAATACAGAACTGGCTCAGAGGTAGAAGACAGAGGGTGGTAGTGAACGGCGTGTGACCAGTGGAGTGCCACAAGGATCAGTGCTGGGCCCTCTACTTTTTGTCATTTACATAAATGATTTGGATGCGAGCATAAGAGGTATAGTTAGTAAGTTTGCAGATGACACCAAAATTGGAGGTGTAGTGGACAGCGAAGAGGGTTACCTCAGATTACAACAGGATCTGGACCAGATGGGCCAATGGGCTGAGGGGTGGAAGATGGAGTTTAATTCAGATAAATGCGAGGTGCTGCATTTTGGGAAAGCAAATCTTAGCAGGATGTATACCCTTAATGGTAAGGTCGTGGGCAGTGTTGCTGAACAAAGCGACCTTGGAGTGCAGGTTCATAGCTCCTTGAAAGTGGAGTCGCAGGATAGCGAAGGCAGCTTTTGGTATGCTTTCCTTTAATTGGTCAGAGTATTGAGTACAGGAGTTGGGAGGTCATGTTGTGGCTGTACAGGACATTGGTTAGGCCACTTGGAATATTGCACTTCTGGTCTCCTTCCTATTGGAAATACGTTGTGAAACTTGAAAGGGTTCGGGGGGGGGGGGGGGGGGGGGGGGGAGAGAGAAAGAGAAGGAAGTGGGGGGGGGGGGAGGGAGAAAGAGAAGGAAGTGGGGGGGGGAGGGAGAAAGAGAAGGAAGTGGGGGGGGGGGGAGAATGAGCAGGAAGTGGGGGGGGGGGAAGAGCAGGGGGGGGGGGGAAGAGCAGGGGGGGGGGGGAAGAGCAGGGGGGGGGGAAGAGCAGGGGGGGGGGGGGAAGAGCAGGGGGGGGGGGGAGGGAAGAGCAGGGGGGGGGGAAGAGCAGGGGGGGGGGAAGAGCAGGGGGGGGGGGAAGAGCAGGGGGGGGGGGGAAGAGCAGGGGGGGGGGGGAAGAGCAGGGGGGGGGGGGAAGAGCAGGGGGGGGGGGGAAGAGCAGGGGGGGGGGGGAAGAGCAGGGGGGGGGGGGAAGAGCAGGGGGGGGGGGAAGAGCAGGGGGGGGGGGGGGGAAGAGCAGGGGGGGGGGGGAAGAGCAGGGGGGGGGGGGAAGAGCAGGGGGGGGGGGAAGAGCAGGGGGGGGGGGAAGAGCAGGGGGGGGGGGGAAGAGCAGGGGGGGGGGGAAGAGCAGGGGGGGGGGGAAGAGCAGGGGGGGGGGAAGAGCAGGGGGGGGGGGAAGAGCAGGGGGGGGGGGAAGAGCAGGGGGGGGGGGGGAAGAGCAGGGGGGGGGGGGGAAGAGCAGGGGGGGGGGGGAAGAGCAGGGGGGGGGGGAAGAGCAGGGGGGGGGGGAAGAGCAGGGGGGGGGGGAAGAGCAGGGGGGGGGGGAAGAGCAGGGGGGGGGGGAAGAGCAGGGGGGGGGGGGGAAGAGCAGGGGGGGGGGGGGAAGAGCAGGGGGGGGGGGAAGAGCAGGGGGGGGGGGAAGAGCAGGGGGGGGGGGAAGAGCAGGGGGGGGGGGAAGAGCAGGGGGGGGGGGGAAGAGCAGGGGGGGGGGGGAAGAGCAGGGGGGGGGGGAAGAGCAGGGGGGGGGGGAAGAGCAGGGGGGGGGGGGAAGAGCAGGGGGGGGGGGGGGAAGAGCAGGGGGGGGGGGGAAGAGCAGGGGGGGGGGGGAAGAGCAGGGGGGGGGGAAGAGCAGGGGGGGGGGGAAGAGCAGGGGGGGGGGAAGAGCAGGGGGGGGGGGGAAGAGCAGGGGGGGGGGGAAGAGCAGGGGGGGGGGAAGAGCAGGGGGGGGGGGAAGAGCAGGGGGGGGGGGAAGAGCAGGGGGGGGGGGGAAGAGCAGGGGGGGGGGGGAAGAGCAGGGGGGGGGGGAAGAGCAGGGGGGGGGGGGGGAAGAGCAGGGGGGGGGGGAAGAGCAGGGGGGGGGGGAAGAGCAGGGGGGGGGGGAAGAGCAGGGGGGGGGGGAAGAGCAGGGGGGGGGGGGAAGAGCAGGGGGGGGGGGAAGAGCAGGGGGGGGGGGGGAAGAGCAGGGGGGGGGGAAGAGCAGGGGGGGGGGGAAGAGCAGGGGGGGGGGGAAGAGCAGGGGGGGGGGGAAGAGCAGGGGGGGGGGGAAGAGCAGGGGGGGGGGAAGAGCAGGGGGGGGGGAAGAGCAGGGGGGGGGGGGAAGAGCAGGGGGGGGGGGAAGAGCAGGGGGGGGGAAGAGCAGGGGGGGGGTGGAAGAGCAGGGGGGGGGGAAGAGCAGGGGGGGGGGAAGAGCAGGGGGGGGGGGGAAGAGCAGGGGGGGGGGGAAGAGCAGGGGGGGGGGAAGAGCAGGGGGGGGGGGGAAGAGCAGGGGGGGGGGGAAGAGCAGGGGGGGGGGGAAGAGCAGGGGGGGGGGGGGAAGAGCGGGGGGGGGGGAAGAGCGGGGGGGGGGGGGAAGAGCGGGGGGGGGGGAAGAGCAGGGGGGGGGGGAAGAGCAGGGGGGGGGGGAAGAGCAGGGGGGGGGGGAAGAGCAGGGGGGGGGGGAGAGCGGGGGGGGGGGGAAGAGCGGGGGGGGGGGGAAGAGCAGGGGGGGGGGGGAAGAGCAGGGGGGGGGGAAGAGCAGGGGGGGGGGGGAAGAGCAGGGGGGGGGGGGAAGAGCGGGGGGGGGGGGGAAGAGCAGGGGGGGGGGGAAAGAGCAGGGGGGGGGGAAGAGCAGGGGGGGGGGGAAGAGCAGGGGGGGGAAGAGCAGGGGGGGGAAGAGCGGGGGGGGGAAGAGCGGGGGGGGGAAGAGCGGGGGGGGGAAGAGCGGGGGGGGGGGAGAGAGCGGGGGGGGGGGGGGGGGAGAGCGGGGGGGGGGCGGGGGCGGGGGAAGAGCTAGGGGGGGTAAGAGCGGGGGGGGGGGGGGGGATAAGAGCGGGGGGGGGGGGAAGAGCGGGGGGGGAGGGCGGGGGGGAAGAGCGGGGGGGGGGGGGAAGAGCGGGGGGGGGAAGAGCGGGGGGGGGGGGGGGAAGAGCGGGGGGGGGGAAGAGCGGGGGGGGGGAAGAGCGGGGGGGGGGGGGGGGGGAAAGAGCGGGGGGGGGGGGGGGGAAGAGCGGGGGGGGGAAAGAGCGGGGGGGGGAAAGAGCGGGGGGGGGAAAGAGCGGGGGGGGGAAAGAGCGGGGGGGGGAAAGAGCGGGGGGGGGGGGGGGGGGGGGAAAGAGCGGGGGGGGGGGGGGGAAAGAGCGGGGGGGGGGGAGAGAGCGGGGGGGGGAAGAGCGGGGGGGGAAGAGCGGGGGGGGGAAGAGCGGGGGGGGGAAGAGCGGGGGGGGGGAAGAGCGGGGGGGGGGAAAGAGCGGGGGGGGGGAAGAGCGGGGGGGGGAAGAGCGGGGGGGGGAAGAGCGGGGGGGGGGAAGAGCGGGGGGGGGGAAGAGCGGGGGGGGGAAGAGCGGGGGGGGGGAAGAGCGGGGGGGGGGAAGAGCGGGGGGGGGGGAAGAGCGGGGGGGGGGGGAAGAGCGGGGGGGGGGAAGAGCGGGGGGGGGGAAGAGCGGGGGGGGGGAAGAGCGGGGGGGGGAAGAGCGGGGGGGGGGGGAGAGCGGGGGGGGGGGAAGAGCGGGGGGGGGGAAGAGCGGGGGGGGGGAAGAGCGGGGGGGGGGGGAAGAGCGGGGGGGGGAAGAGCGGGGGGGGGGAAGAGCGGGGGGGGGGAAGAGCGGGGGGGGGGAAGAGCGGGGGGGGGGAAGAGCGGGGGGGGGGAAGAGCGGGGGGGGGAAGAGCGGGGGGGGGGAAGAGCGGGGGGGGGGAAGAGCGGGGGGGGGGAAGAGCGGGGGGGGGGAAGAGCGGGGGGGGGGAAGAGCGGGGGGGGGGAAGAGCGGGGGGGGGGAAGAGCGGGGGGGGGGAAGAGCGGGGGGGGGGGGAAGAGCGGGGGGGGGAAGAGCGGGGGGGGGGGGGGAAGAGCGGGGGGGGGGGGAAGAGCGGGGGGGGGGGGGAAGAGCGGGGGGGGGGGAAGAGCGGGGGGGGGGGGGAAGAGCGGGGGGGGGGAAGAGCGGGGGGGGGGGAAGAGCGGGGGGGGAAGAGCGGGGGGGGGGAAGAGCGGGGGGGGGAGAGCGGGGGGGGGGGGAGAGCGGGGGGGGGGGGAGAGCGGGGGGGGGGGGGGGAGAGCGGGGGGGGGAAGAGCGGGGGGGGGAAGAGCGGGGGGGGGAAGAGCGGGGGGGGGAAGAGCGGGGGGGGAAGAGCGGGGGGGGGGCAGGTGGGGGGAAGGGCAGGTGGGGGGGCAGGTGGGGGGGGGGCAGGTGGGGGGGGGGCAGGTGGGGGGGGGGGGCAGGTGGGGGGGGGGGGGCAGGTGGGGGGGGGGGGGGGCAGGCGGGGGGGGGGGGGGGCAGGCGGGGGGGGGCAGGCGGGGGGGGGGGGGGGGGCAGGCGGGGGGGGGGGCAGGCGGGGGGGGGGGGCAGGCGGGGGGGGGGGCAGGCGGGGGGGGGGGGGGCAGGCGGGGGGGGGGGGCAGGCGGGGGGGGGGGGCAGGCGGGGGGGGGGCAGGCGGGGGGGGGCAGGCGGGGGGGGGCGGCAGGCGGGGGGGGGCGGCAGGCGGGGGGGGGGCGGCAGGCGGGGGGGGGGCGGCAGGCGGGGGGGGGCAGGCGGGGGGGGCAGGTGTGGGGGCGGGGGGGTGCTGGGCGGGGGGGTGCTGGGCGGGGGGGTGCTGGGCGGGGGGGGCGGGGTGCGAGGCGGGGTGCGGTGCAGGGGGTGGAGTGGTGGGGGGTGCAGGGGGTGGGGTGGTGGGGGGTGCAGGGGGTGGGGTGGTGGGGGGTGCAGGGGGTGCGGGTGTGGGGTGGTGGGGGGTGCAGCGGGTGGGGTGGTGGGGGGTGCGGGGGTGAGGTGGGGGTGTGGGGGGTGCGGGGGTGAGGTGGGGGGGGCGCCTCACCAGGGAAGTGACAGGGGGGGGGGCAAGGAATTGTAGTGGGAGTTGAAGAGGGGTGTAATAAGTGATTGAAGTGGTGGGGGGGCGGGGGGGAAGTACAGTTGAAGATCAGGGGGTGGCAATAGTCAGGTCAAAAGGGCAGGAGGTAATGGGGAGGAGGTCAAAGGGCAGGAGTGGTGGGGTCAAAAGGGCTGGGGTGATAATGGAGGGGGTCAAAGGACAGAAGGTGGTGAGGAAGGGGGTCAGAGGGCAGGGCTGGTGGTGGGGGGTCATAGAGTAGGGGGTGGGGGTCAAAGGTGATTTCCGATGAACTGCATGTTTTGACCCCGCCCCCTCCCGGTACCTGCGGCGATGCACGGCCGCCCCTTGGGGACACGGTCCGCCCCGGTGACGGTGAAAGTGCCGCTCGGGTCGAGCAGCCGGAGACTGATGTGATCCTCGGGCCTGACCTCCTGCACCGTGCCCTGCATCCACACCAGGCCCAGCTCCAGCGGGGGCCGGCCGCTCGCCTCCCGCCTCAATACCCACCGGCCCGGGCCCGAGGCTGAGGCCTGCCGTAACTGTCCGGACAGCAGCTTCCAGGGCGGAGAGGCCAGGCCCGAGCCTGGGGCCGGGGCCGGGGCCGCGGGGGGTGAGGCTAACATCCCACCGCCTCAAACCTCCGCCTCCGCCCCCTCACTGACCGGGGGGCGGGGACACTGTCCTCTGTCAGAACACAATGCGAACCAATTACATCGCCTCTACCTCAAAGACCAACCAATCACAAAGCTACATGATCTCCCGCCCCTCCAGATGACTAGCCAATCAACGGGCGGAGGCCGGTACATCGACCAATAGAAAAACAGGTCGCCTCACTACCGCTCAATGAAGGAAAGGCATTTTAACCAATTAGAGCATGCTGTTTCTACGCTCGACCAATCAAGAAACTGGAATGTCTCTACCAACCGGAGAACAATAGTGAACACTAGCCAATCAATAGGTAGAATCAGATATATTAACCAATCAGAACGTCGATTAACGCTCTACCTCTCAGAGAACACTAAGGTGCATTAACCAATCATTTCGTTCTACTTGGTGGACAAGTATTAACCAATCAGAGAGATGGAGATCCACTCCACTAATCATATAATTTGACCAAACAGTTGACCTTAGGGGCGGCACGGTGGCTCAGAGACCTGGGTTCAATTCCCGACTCAGGCGACTGACTGTGTGGAGTTTGCACATTCTCCCCGTGTCTGCGTGGGTTTCCTCCAGTGCTCCGGTTTCCTCCCACAGTCCAAAGATGTGCAGGTCAGGTGAATTGGCCATGCTAAATTGCCTGTACTGTTAGGTTAGGGATATGGGTGGGTTACGCTTCAGTGGGTTGGTGTGGACTTGTTGGGCCGAAGGGCCTGTTTCCACACTGTAAGTAAACTAACTAACTAACTAATAGATTTATCCACCATCGTAAAGCATTCTGTACAACAACCAATCACAGGGCCTTTTTTTTCAGTATATTGGCCAACCATGAAGTATAGCATGCTCTCCACCAATCAGAGCACAAAATCAGAATAAAACAACCAGCACCCAGTGCCAGGTTGACCTCCGGGGGGGAAGGCACGGGCGCCTGTCGGCCAGTGGACAGTCTTTTGGGTTCAGCTTGTGCACTTTGTGTCTTTTACTGTGTTTCACACCTGCACACACACACCATGGGTGCTGGGGAAAAATAAGCACAACTGAAAAAAATAAACACAAGTGTTTTTGATTAGATCCCTGCCCTCCCCTTCACTGTTTGATCACACAGCATTGCCCTTTGATGTGAAGGGCACTGCTTATCACTGGCCACTCGGGTGTTTTCCCCCCCTTCTAGGAGATTGGATCAGAAAAAAAAAGAAAAAAAAACAAAAGAAAAACAAAATAAAACAAACAGCAAGTGCTGGAGGAACTCAGCAGGTCTGGTAGTACTTGTGGAGAGAAAGCATAGTGAAGATTTAGGCTCTAGTGACCCACTTGGAGAACTCACTGTAACTCGGAAAAGGTTGGGTGTGTATGCCAAAGCAGGGTGGAGGAGATGATAGGTTGGAGATGGAGCCCAGAAAGAGAGAAGAATAGCAGTGCAGACAAAGGAATAGGTAAAGGTCAGCATAGGAGAATCAAACCTGCTCAAGGGGATTGTTAGTGACTGATAATGGGATGGTTGTGGGAGCTGCCCATATGATAACAAAGCCTGGAGTGTGGGGGTTGAGGTCAGGATATGGAGAAGGTGCTCATCCCTAAAAGTATTGAATTCGATATTGACTCCAGAAGGTTGTAGAGTTACCATGTCATAAAATGAGGTGTTGTTTTTCCAGCTTGCTCAGGGAATGTGATGGTGTGGTGGAATGGCAGGAAACTGGAAGCTCAGTCATTTTAATGGACAGAATGTGTTCTGCAAAGGGGTCACCCAGTCTACACTATGCCTTCTCAATGTAGAGACCAATTGTGAGCAGTGACTACAATAGATTGAGTGAAGTGCAGATAACTCATTGCTTCAATGGAAGGTGAGTCAGGGGCCTTGGATAGTGAGGAGGCAGGAAATAAACAGGTCAGGTGTTACACCTTCTGCAATTGCAGGGAAAGGTGCTGTGAGGCAGTAGGAGTGGAGGAGGAGTGAACCAGGGTGTTCCAGAGGTCACTGCAGAAGGCTGATAAGGAAGGGGAGGGGAATATGTATCTGGTGGAGGCATCCCACTGGAGGTGGCAGAAATCATGACAAATGATCTTTTGGATGTGGATGCTGGTGAGATGATTAGTGAGGGCAAGGGAGACCCTGCTGTGAGAAGAAAGTGAGGGGGAGAGGGCTGAAGTGCAGGACATGGGTCAAACACAGCTGAGGGCCCTGACAGCCACACTGCTGGGGAATCCTCGGTTAAGGAAGAAGATGGACATTTTGGATGCCCCCTTGACAAAGTTGGTATCATCAGAACAGATGTAGTGGAGGCAGGGGAACTGGGAGAATGGAACAGAGTGTGAGGATATATAGTCAAGGTAACTGTGGGAGTAGGTTAGTTTGTTGTGGATATTGGTGGCTAGCCTATCCCAAGAAATGGAAACCGAGAGGAACTTGAGGCTGTTTCGTTAGAGAGAGAAGAAGGTTGAGAGGTGACTTAATTGAGACATATAAGATAATAAGAGGGTTAGGGTGGACAGTGAGAGCCTTTTTCCTCAGATGATGATGATGATGATTAGCATGAGAGGACATAGCTTTAAATTGAAGGGCGATAGATATCGGACAGATGTCAGAGGTAGTTTCTTTACTCAGAGTAGTAGGGGTGTGGAACGCACTACCTGCAACAGTCATAGCCTCACCAACACTAAGTATATTTAAATGGTCATTGGATAGACATATGGACGAAAATGGAATAGTGTAGGTTAGATGGGCTTCAGTTTGGTTTCACAGGTTGGTGCAACATCGAGGGCTGAAGGGCCTGTACTGCATTGTAATGTTCCATGTTCTTTGTAGATGTCAAGAAAGGGAGAGGAAGAGTTGGAGATGGACCAGGTGAAGTTGAGAGCGGGATGGAAATTGGAAGTGAAATTGATTAAATGAGAGAGGGAAGCTGCATTGATGATGTCTTTGATGTACTGATATCTATGAAGAAAGAGTTGTGGGTGCAGGCCAGAATAGGACTGGAGCAAGATACCCAACAAAGAGAAGTGCATAACTGGGGCCCATGGCCTTTGACCTGAAGAAATTGAGGATTAAAGGAGAAGTTGTTCAGAGTGAGGATGAGCTGGGCCAGGCGGAGGTGGACGGTGGTGGATGGGGATGATTCAGGCCTTTTTTCCAGGAAGAAGAGCCCTGAGACCATCCTGGTGGGGGATGGATGTGTAAAGGGATTACACATCTGTGGTAAAGAGGAGGCAGCTGGAACCTACAACTGAAAGTTCTGAATCTGATGTAAAGTGTCAGAAGTAAGTGCGAAGGGACTGGGCAAGGGGAGAAAGAATCAAGTTGTAGTAGGAAGATATGAATTCTGTGGGGAAGAAGCAAGCAGAAACAATTAGTCTGCCTGGACAGTCCTGTCTGTGGGTTTTGGGAAGGAGGTAGAAGCAGGCTGTGAGGATTTAGGAGACCATGAGCTTGGAGGCAGATCACCAGATGAAATAAGATTAGTGACCATTGTGGACATAATAGCCTTGTGTTCCATGGTAGGGTCATGGTCTTGGGGAGGTAGGAGGATGTATCTGAGAGCTGGCACTCAGCTCTGTAACGTAGAAGTCAGTACGCCAGACTACAACATAGAACATTCCAGCGCAGTACAGGCCCTTCAGCCCTCCACATTGTGCCGACCTGTGGAATCGACCTGAAGCCTATCTATCCTACATTATTCTATTTTCGTCCATATGTTTATCCAATGACCATTTAAATGCCCTTAAAGTTGGTAGGTCCACTACTGTTGCTGGCAGTGCATTCCACACCCCAATTATTCTGAGTAAAGAACCTACCTCTGACATCTGTCCTATAACTATCACTCTTCAATTTATAGCTATGTCCCCTCATGCTAGCCATCACCATCCAAGGAAAAAGGGTCTCATTGTTTACTTTGTTGGCAGGCTTGATTACAAAGTCATTTTTGGATCAAAGAGCATGGAGTGCAGTCAGTTCAGAGGGAGATAGGTTTTTCTGCCCCTACCCTCACCCATTTGAAACTGAGGCGATCAATGCCACTTTGACAGTTCTCGATGGACAGATCGAGGGAGGGGTCCAGGTAAAGGGAGAGTGTTGGAGGCTGCTGAAGGGGGTCTGTGGGATGGGGAGAGGAGTCTTGTCCAAAGAAATTGATTTATCTACCAATTACAAAGTGGTATTGCGTACATTGACCAGTCATATAGCTAAGACACCTCTATCAATTAGAGAACAGGAAGGGTAATACAAAGCAGTTGATTATGGCTGTACTGGACATTGGTTAGGTCCCTGCATTCAACTCGGGTCTCCCTGCTATAGGAAAGATGTTGTTAAACTTGAAAGGATTCAGAAAAGATTTACAAGACGTTGCCAGGGTTCGAGGGTTTGAGCTATAGGGAGACGCTAAATAGTTTGGGGCTATTTTCCCTGGAGTCATACATTTGTAAAGCATGGAAACAGATCCTTCAGTCTAACTCTTCCATGGCAATCAGATATCCTACATTAATCCAATCCTACTTGCAAGCATTTGGCTCATATCCCCCTAGACCCCTCCTATTCATGCACCCATCCAGACGCATTTTTTGAGCACCATTCTTTGAGATGGTGACCCAACAGGTGGATGAAGGTAAAGCAGTTGGTGTGGTGTATATGGATTTCAGTGAGGTATTTGATAAAGTTCCCCATGGTAGGCTATTGCACAAAATATGGAAGCATGGGATTGAGGGTGATTTAGTGGTTTGGTTCAGAAATTAGCTAGCTGAAAAAAAGACAGAGGATGGTGGTTGATGGGAAATGTTCCTCCTGGTGTTCAGTTACTAGTGGTCGACCACAGGGATCTGTTTTGGGGCCACTGCTATTTGTCATTTTTATAAATGACCTGGATGAGGGCTTAGAATGATGAGTTAGTAAATTTGCGGATGACACTAAAGTCGGTAGAGCTGTGAATAGTGCTGAAGGATGTTGTAGGTTACAGAGAGACATAGATACGCTGCAGAGCTGGGCTGAGAGTTGGCAAATTGAGATTTATGTTGAAAAATGTGAGGTGATTTACTTTGGAAAGAATAACAGGAATAAAGAATACTTGGCTAATGGTAAGATTCTTGGTAGCAGGGAGATCTCGGTATCCATGTACATAGATCCCTTAAAGTTAACACCCAGGTTGATAGGGTTCTTAAGAAGGCATACAGTGTGTTAGCTTTTATTGGTAGAGGGATTAAGTTTCAGAGCCATGAGGTCAAAACTCTGGTGTGGCTGCACTTGGAGTATTGCGTACAGTTCTGGTCACCGCATTGTCGGAAAGATGTGGAAGCTTCTGAAAGGGTGCAGAGGACATTTCCGAGGATGTTGCCTGGTATGGAGGAAAGGTCTTATGAGGAAAGGCTGAGGGACTTGAGGCTGGTTTTGTTAGAGAGAAGAAGGTTGAGAGGTGATTTAATTGAGAAGATAATAAGAGAGTTAGATAGGGTGGACAGTGAGAGCCTTTTTCCTCGGATGGTGATGGCTAGCATGAGGGGACATAGCTTTAAATTGAGGGGTGATAGATATAGGACAGATGTCAGAGGTAATTTCTTTACTCAGAGTAGCAAGGGCGTGGAACACACTGCCTGCAGCAGTAGTAGACTCACCAACTTTAAGGGCATTTAAATAGTTATTGGATAAACATATGGATGAAAATGGAATAGTGTAGGTTAAATGAGCTTCAGATTGGTTCCACAGGTAAGCGCAACTTCAAGGGCCGAAGGGCCTGTACTGTGCTATAATGTTCTATGTTCATTTGAAATGTTGTCATTGTACCAGCCTCCACCACCACCTCTGGCAGCTCATTCCAAATTTATTTTCCTATTCCCGTTCACTCACTGTAGGATGGCGTGTCGGAGGATAAGAAGTGACCTTAGAGACGTTTATAAAATCATGAGAAGCATGAATAGGGTGACTAACCAAGGTCTTTTTCCCGGAGTAGAGGAGACTAAAACTAGAGGGTGTAGGTTTATGGTGACAGGTGAAAGATTTAAAAACAACCATGAGAGGTTTGCTTTTCCATGCAGAAGCTGATGCATGTATGGAATGAGCTGCCAGAGGAAGTGGGAGAGGCAGGTACAATTACAACATTCAAAAGGCATCTGGATGGGTATATGAATAGGAAGGGTTTGTAGGTCTATGGGCCAAGTGCTGGAAAATGGAACTAGATAAGTTTAGGATTTCTGGTCATCGGGGACGGATTGGACCGAAGGATCTGTTTCTGTGCTGTATGGCCCTTTAACTTTGACTTGAAGCAATTGAGACCTCAGGAAAAGTGTTTTCATGCTGTAAAGTGCTTAGGATCTGGAACGCACAGCCTGAGAGTGTGGTGGAGGCAGGCTCATTCGAGGCATTCAAAACGTAGTCTATATTCTTGGCTGACATCCCAGGGATTCAATAGACTATTGAAACCGCTGAACCAAGCAAAAATAATAATGGACTGCTCTGATTCTCTGAGCCCAATTAATGCATGCAGGTTGTGCTATTGATGCTTCATCAGATCAAGATAACTAACACTCTTATTGATGTGTATTAAAAGAAGTTCTGTTGAGGGAGTAGGAAGATATCAGTTAATTTTGTTTTGTAAAAAGCAATTTAATTTCATATTCTGATGAGATGATTCACTGGTTTATACACTATACAGTGGGTAAATTAGCACTGAAGTGCCTTAACTTGGCATGAGAACCATAAAGATACAGTGAGGGTGCCTTTTTTGGCATGGGGGAGCACATGGATGGGGTAGGTGGGGGGCATTGGTTGGCATGAGGGGTCACAGGGTAGATGGATGAGCGCATTTGGTTGGGAACGGGAAGCAGAAGAATGAGGATATTTTTGATTTTCATGACATCTGAGGTGCTGGAGTTGGCACTATTCTGTTTGGAAGCCACTGCCAGCTTACACTGTGCCATAGAGAGGAGAGCTGTAGATGTGTTCTGACATGCTGACACACTGAAAAATGTGTTGCTGGAAAAGCGCAGCAGGTCAGGCAGCATCCAAGGAGCAGGAGAATCGACATTTCGGGCATAAGCCCTTCTTCAGGAATGAGGAAGGTGTGCCAAGCAGGCTAAGATAAAAGGTAGGGGGGAGGGGCGTTGGGCAAGCGATAGGTGGAAGGAGGTTAAGGTGAGGGTGATAGGCCAGAGAGGGGGTAGGGGCGGAGAGGTCGGGAAGAAGATTGCAGGTCAAGAAGGCGGTGCTGAGTCCAAGGGTTGGGACTGAGATAAGGTGGGGGGAGGGGAAATGAGGAAGCTGGAGAAATCTGCATTCATCCCTTGTGGTTGGAGGGTTCCTAGGCGGAAGATAAGGCGCTCTTCCTCCAGGCGTCATGTTGCCATGGTCTGGCGATGGAGGAGGCCAAGGACCTGCATGTCCTTGGTGGAGTGGGAGGGGGAGTTAGTGTTCGGCCATGGGGTGGTTGGGTTGGTTGGTGCGGGTGTCCCAGAGGTGTTCTCTGAAACGTTCCGCAAGTAGGCGGCCTGTCTTCCCAATGTAGAGGAGGCCACATCAGGTGCAGCGGATGCAGTAAATGATGTGTGTGGAGGTGAAGGTGAATTTGTGATGGATATGGAAGGATCCCTTTGGGCCTTGGAGGGAAGTGAGGGGGGAGATATGGGCGCAAGTTCTGCATTTCTTGCGGTTGCAGGGGAAGGTGCCAGGAGTGGAGGTTGGGTTGGTGGGAGGTGTGGACCTGACAAGGGATCATGGAGGGAGTGGTCTTTCCAGAACGCTGATAGGGGAGGGGAGGGAAATATATCCTTGGTGGTGGGGTCTGTTTGGAGGTGGTGGAAATGACGAAGGATGATACGATGTATGTGGAGGTTGGTGGGGTGGTAGGTGAGGACCAGTGGGATTCTGGCCTGGTGGTGATTGGAGGGGCGGGGTTCAAGGGCAGAAGAGCGTGAAGTGGAGGAGATGCGGTGGAGAGCATCGTCAACCACATCTGAGGGGAAATTGCGGTCTATGAAGAAGGAGGCCATCTGGGTTGTTCGGTATTGGAATTGGTCCTCCTGGGAGCAGATGCGGTGGAGGCGAAGGAATTGGGAATATGGGATGGCGTTTTTACAGGGGGCAGGGTGGAAGGAGGTGTAATCTAGGTAGCTGTGGGAGTCGGTCAGTTTATAGTAAATGTCCGTGTTGATTCAGTCGCCCGAGATAGAAATGGAGAGGTCTCGGAAGGGGAGGGAGGAGTCTGAGATGGTCCAGGTAAATTTGAGTTCGGGGTGGAAAATGCTAGTAAAGTGGCTGAAGTGTTCAACCTCCTCGTGGGAGCACGAGGTAGCGCCGATACGGTCATTGATGTAGCGGAGGAAAAGGTAGGGGGTGGTGCCAGTGTAGCTTCGGAAGATGGACTGTTCCATGTATCCGACGAAGAGGCAGGCATAGCTGGGGCCCATGTGGGTGCCCATGGCTACTCCTTTGGTTTGGAGGAAGTGGGAGGATTGGAAAGAGAAGTTGTTCACAAGGGATGAATGCTGATTTCTCCAGCTTCCACATTTCCCCTCTCCCCACCTTATCTCAGTCCCAACTCTCGGACTCAGCACCGCCTTCTTGACCTGCAATCTTCTTCCCGACCTCTCCGCCTCCAGCCTATCACCCTCACCTTAACCTCCTTCCACCTATCGCATTCCCAACGCCCCTCCCCCCAAGTCCCTCCTCCCTACCTTTTATCTTGGCTTGCTTGGCACACCTTCCTCATTCCTGAAGAAGGGCTTATGCCCGAAATGTCGATTCTCCTGCTCCTTGGATGCTGCCTGACCTGCTGCGCTTTTCCAGCAACACGTTTTTCAGCTCTGATCTCCAGCATCTGCAGTCCTCACTTTCTCCTTGCTGACACACTGTCGTGGGAGGGTGAGCATTTCTGTGGGCGTGCCTCTTGCTGTTCTGGTCCATTTGCTCAGTCAGATAAACTGCAGTGAGTAAGAATTCCCCTCAAGTAAACTGGTGGAACGATACACAAATAAAAGTTCAGTTCATGGTACTGACTAAATTTGGTTACGCATAATATGTTTAATCATGCAAGAAACCAAACCACTACCTCGTGTTCAGTCAGACCATTTTCAGAGCAAATTAAAGAAGGGTTTGTGTTTTACAAACAGAGATGTCACCTCGATAACACTGTTGAATCTGGTTATCAATGTAACAGACACTGTACAATTCTTATAGATGATGTGAAGGTGCCAGTGTTGGACTGGGGGTGGACAAGGTCAGAAGTCACATGACACCAGGTTATAGCCCAACAGATTTACTTGAAATCATAAGTTTTTGGAGTACTACTCCTTTGTCAGGTGATGTATGCACCATAGAAAGCATCCTTTCTGGATGCACTACAGCTTGGTACTGCTCTGCCCAAGACTGGAAAAAAATTAGAGTTGTGAACATAACCCAGTACATCACGAAAATCAGCCTTCCATCCATTGACTCCATCTGTACTCGCTAAAGCAGCCAACACAATCAAACACCCCTCCCACCCTGGTTAGAGTCTTTTCCACCCTATTCCGTCAGGTAGAAGATCCAGAAGTTTGAAAACACATTCAAATAGATTTAAGGACAGCATCATCTTGACGGTTATCTGAATGGGTCCTCACATATTAGAAGAAATTGAGGACTGCAGATGCTGGAGATCAGAGTCGAGAGTGTGGTGCTGGAAAAGCACAGCAGGTCAGGCAGCATCCAAGGAGCAGGAAAATCAACGTTTTGGGCAAGAGCCCTTCATCAGGAATGAGGCTGTGAGCCAAGGGGAGGTCTGAGAGATAAATGGGAGGGGGTGTGGGGCTGGGGTAAAGCTGGCTGAGCATACAATAGGTAGATTGAGGTGGGGGTAATATACCTTCCCTGCCACTGTGGGAATTGCAAAACCTGCACCCACATCTCCCCCTCTTACCTCCGTCCAAGGCCCCAAAGGAGCCTTCCACCTCCATCAAAGGTTTACCTGCACTTCCACATGTCATTTATTGCATCCATTGCTACCGATGCGGTCTCCTTTACATTGGGGAGACAGGCTGCCTACTCGCAGAGCACTTCAGAGAACATCTCCAGGACACCCGCACCAACCAACCCCACCGTCCTGTGGCCAAACACTTCAACTCCCCCTCTCACTTCGCCAACGATATGCACGTCCTGGGCCTCCTCCATTACCACACCCTAACCACCTGACGCCTGGAGGAAGAACACCTCATCTTCTGCCTTGGGACCCTCCAACCCACAGGGCATCAATGTGGACTTCACCAGTTTCCTTAACTCCTCTCTCTCCACCTTGTCCCAGATCCAACCCTCCAACTTGGCACTGCTCCCTTGAACTGTCCTTCCTGCACCAACTCCTCCCCCCCCCCCCCCCCCCCGACCTAGCACCATTACCCCAACCTCCATCTATCTATCTCACACTCTCAGCTACCTTCCCCCCCATTTGATTTGAATCTAAGAGCTCCAGGCTATGGAGACAGAGGATCAAGTCCCACTGTGGCAGATGGTGGAATTTCAATTAAATTAATTACATTAGGAAAATAGACCCAGTCTCAGCGATGGCAACTATCATCAATTATGACTTTTAAAAATCCATCTGCTTTTAGCTCAGTTTTTAAAAAAAAATCATTCACAGAATATGCATGTTGCTGGCTGGGCAAACAACGTTTTCCCATCCCTCATTGCCCAGAGGGTAGTTAACAGTCAACTGTATTGCTGTAGGTCTGGAGTCACATGTAGGCCAGATCAGGTAAGGATGGCAGTTTCCTTCCTTAACAGATACTAGTGAACCAGATGTTTTTTTCCAAAATAGTCATCATCATTAGACTCTTAATTCCTGACTTTTTATTGAATTCAAATTCTGCCATTTGGTATGGCAGGATTTGAACCTGGGTCCCCAGAACACTGCTTGGGTCTCTGGTTTAACAGTCCATCAACAATAGCACTAGGCCGTCCCCTCCACTTGGCCCTTAATTTCCTTTTGAGGGAGGGAAATTTGCCAACTTTACCAGGTCACCCCATTCAAGGTAGGCAGCAAATGCTTGCCTTGTCAGTGATGCCCACATCCCAGGGAGAAAAAAATGTTGTCCTTTCACTGGGTAGATGTGGGATCATTGTGTTGTGATGCAGAGTTGGCAGTCAGAATGTTGTTTTGCATCTTGTCTGCCAAGTACTGATATCAAATCTTTTTAAAAGGTCACTATTGTTCACACAAGCATTGCTATGCCCTATCCATTGTGGGGTGCATTGAAACCGTTAAAAAGCCCAGTGGGTTGTTCAGCTATTAGGATTAAACTTGTTCCATGGAACAGCACAGCACTAGAAACAGGAAGCTGTACATACATTCCCCCCTATGCTGCATTGCATGTGTACTGTGCTGTGTTGATGTGTATTGTGATCGATATCAATGGGATTGATGCTCAGTGACCAGTTTTTATTGTGTGCTGTTCTTGTCCACAAGGAGTGCAAAGAGCTTTGAACTCATTCTAAATTCTAAAGAAGGGTCAAATTGGACTCTAAACATTAACTCTGTGTTTCTCCCTCCACATATGCTGTCTTATCTGCTGAGTTTCTCCAACTTCTTGTTGTGGCAGAAAAACAGGGAACATTATCAAAGACCCCTCCCACCCTAGTAATGCTCTCTTCCAACCTCTCTGTAAAAGTGGCCTATGGCACGCTTGCCTTCATTGGAAGGGGCATTGAGTTTAAGGATAGGCAAATTATTCTGCAGCTTTATCGAACTTTAGTTAGGCCGTACTTGGAATATTAGTTCTGGTCACCCCACTACCAGAAGGATGTGGATGCTTTGCAGAGGATACAGGAAAGGTCTACCAGGATGTGGAGCTAAGAAGAAAGGTTGGATAGACTGGGTTTGTTTTCATTGGAATGCTGGAGGTTGAAGGGTGACCTGCTAGAGGTTTTAAGATTGTGAATGGCATGGATAGAATGGAGAGTATGAGGCTTTCTCCCAGGGTGGAGGGGTCAATTACTAGGGGACACAGGTTCAAGGTGTGAAGGGGTAGTTTAAAAGTGATGCGTGAGGTAAGGTTTTCACACAAAGGGTGGGAGTGCCTGGAATACAATGCCACAGGTGGTGATGGAAGCAGACACAATAGCAGCATTCAAGAATGCAGGACAACCTCGGTTATCCGAACATCAATTATCCGAATTTCCAATTATCCAAACAAGATCTCAAGGTCCTGTAAAAACATTATCCATTATCTGAATAAAATACTCCCATTCAGATACTCAATGCTGTTCTGTACATGAATAGAATCCCTACAGTGTGGAAACAGGCCCTTCAGCTCAGGTCTACACCGACCCTCCAAAGAGTAACCCAACCAGACCCATTCTCACAAATTTACCCCTGACGAATGCACCTAACCCACACATCTTTGAACACTATGGGACAATTTGGCATGGCCAATTCACCCAGCCTACATATTGTTTGGACTGTGGGGCTGGAGCATCCAGAGGGGACCCACGTAGGCACGGGCAGAACATGCAAACTCCACACAGTCAGTTGCCCAAAGCTGGAACTGAACCCGGATCCCTGATACTGTGAGGCAGCAGTGCTAACCACTGTGCACCTCAAATGAATAGGAAGGGAATGGAGGGATACAGGATCCTGTAAGTGAAGACAGTTTTATTATGAAAGGGCAAAATGTGGTTTAGAGGCTCACTGAAGGGCCTGTTCCTGTGCTGTATTGTTCTTTGTTCTTTTATTTTCTGTCAGACAGAAGGTTCAGAAGCTTGAACACATGCATCAACAGATACAGGAACACCTTCTTCCCTGCCATTATTAGACTGCTGAATGGACTTCTCTAATAATGTTGATCTTGCTAACTTCTTGCTTCATGCATCTCCTGTGTAACTGGAACCTTGTATTCTTCGCCCTGTCTAAGTGCCCTATGATCTTTGTTTGCTGTGATCTGCCTGCACAGCTCGCAAAACAAAGCTTTTCACTGTACTTAGGTACATGTGACAATAAATCAAATCAAATCAAATCATTCTATTTGTATGAATTCCCTCAAATTTATGCTGTTGATCTGAACTATTGAATGGAAACGATTTTGACTGATCGGGATTGTAATTTAATTGGAGTGCTCCAAGGACAGATTGGAATCATACAATAACTCAGCCAAAATACTCAGTCATCCAAGTTCAAACCATTCATCACACAAGCATTGGATTAGGATCTGTCAAAGTGTCCAATTTGTTAGAGAAGCTGTTTCTTTTGTTGTAAAAGGGAGAATTGCGTACAAAACCTGACAACTTTACCCAGCTAAAGAACATCCCCAGCCGAATGCAAAATCGAGACAGATGTGTATTTTCTTTACAACACAGAATGTCTAAACTCGAAGATAACGATCAGTGAGTCAGGCCCCCTCCCCCATATTGACTACTGGTGCATTCTTCCCAGTACAGTTTGACTGAAAATGCTCTTGTCCAATGGAGAACCTAACCTTCTGATACAAAAACCCGCCCACTTGCAAAATTACAGCAAGACAAAGGGAAAAGGCTCTGAAGGAAGAGGCAGAGAGAAGCAGCAACGCTGCTGTACAAGCACCCAGAGCGGGAAAGGGAACACAACATTTTCACGCCCAACCTCCACACTCCAACATCAATCAGATTACAGAAGCTGTGCAAAAAAAAAGGTTTAGCTCCCACAGAGTAGTGGGCTGTTCTGGAAGCTCTCGACTTGAGGCTGCTGAATCACTATTTGCAATTCACAGCCCACACATTCTTGCACACTGTCACATCATTATGAGAAAATCTAGTAAGAAACAACTCCCCTTTCCTACTGGGTCATATCACAACTCCTGTCTAATGGTACTTTCCACTTTAAACACCAGTCACCTCGTATTTCCTGGCACCTTACTAAATCTGTACAGGGAGATACAGTAGGTCAAGGGTCAGATGTAAACTCAGTCTTTAACCCTGATTCTTCTAAAGAATACATGATGTATCTGCAGTTAGTACAAGATGCCAGCCTTTAAGGAGTGGGAACTCCTACTCAAGGCTGTTCTTTTTTAAAGTAATTCCCTACATGTTGAACATAGGGGCAAATGGCATTCATTATCAGAGTCGAAATCACGGCAGAAACTTGATATAACTCCAGAGCAGCCGGTATTCCGTCACCAAGTCATCCTTTATTTACATTTGGAGAGTCCTTGATACTGATCCAGCTCCCTCAGAGCCAGCTCTCAGAACATCTGACATTCCTGTTCATATCTGTCAGCCAGGGCTCCCAGACTGGACCAGATTAACAGGGAATCAGGGGACTCACATTCTTTGAGGTCCACCTGGCTGACCTCATTACAGTCACTCCAGTCTGCACCAGTTCTATTCCCTTGTGCCAATCTCCTGCCTTTTCCCCCATTCCTACATACCATTTCTATTCAAATAATTATAGAGCTGTGCAGCACAGAGATAGAAACAAAACATTCAGTCAAATACATCCACACTGACCAGATATGCCAATCTGACCTAGTCCTATTTGCTACCATTTGGCCCATATCCCTCTAAACCCTTCCTATTTATGTACCCAACCCAATGCCTTTAAATGAGGTAATTGTACTAGCCTCCACCATTTCCTCTGGCAGCTCATTCCATACACAAACCATTCTCTGTGCGAAAAGGTTGCCCTGCAGGTCTCTTTTAAATTTTTCCCCTCTCACCTTAACCTTATGCCTTCTATTTTTCATCCAATGCCCTCTTGAATGCCTCAGTTGAACCCTGCCTCCACCACGTTTCCAGTCAGTGCATTCCATATTTGAACTAAAGGTAAAGTGATGATGTGGAGGAACTGGTGATGGACTGGGGTGGACAAAGTTAAAAATCACACAAAACCATGTTATAGTCCAACAGGTTTATTTGGATGGACTAGCTGAGGAAGGCGCAGCACTCCGAAAGCTGGTGCTTACAAATAAACTTGCTGGACTATAATCTGGTGTTGTGTGATTTTTAACAAAGATAAAGTCACCACAGTCCTGGTGGACCATAGAGCTACTCTCTCATTGGAGAGGGATAGCTGGTGTGGTTTAACCTGAGGGTCACCACGTTTCAGGTAAAGGAGAGAGGTTAACAAGGTGCAGAATCTTTACCTCCATTGCAAACCTACTCACTGAAAGCATTTCTCTTTTTTTGTTTGCACATCACTTCCTATCTATGGATAAACATGACAAGTTGCATTTTGGAAAGGCAAATCAGGGCAGGACTTATACACTTAATGGTAAGGTCCTGGGAAGTGTTGCCAAGCAAAGGGATGTTGAGTACAGGTTCATAGTTCCTTGAAAGTGGAGTCACAAGTGGACAGGATAGTGAAGGTGTTTTGTAGCCTTGCTTTTATTGGTCAGTAAAGGAGTTGGAAGGTCATGTTACGCTGTACACGATGTTGGTTAGGTTACTTTTGGAATACTGTGTTCAGTTCTGGTCTCCCTGATACAGGAAGGATGGTGAAACTAGAAAGGGTTCAGAAAAGATTTAAAAGGATGTTGCCAGGGTTGGAGGAATCTTCTTTGAGAAGATTTGTAGCTCAGGTTGAGGTTCTGGATGTAGGTTTGCTCGCTGAAAACGAACCTTCCAGCTCAACAAGCAAACCTACATCCAGAGGGTTGGAGGACTTGAGCTACACGGACAGTGTGAATATGCTGGGGCTATTTTCTCTGGAGCATCTAAGGCTGGGGGCAACCTCAGGTTTATAAGATCATGAGGGGCATGGTAAAGGTGAATAGCCACAGTCTATTTCCCAGGGTAGAGGAGTCCATAGCCAGAGGGCATCAGTTTAAGGTGAGAGCGGAAGAATTTAAAAGGGCAAATGGGGACTAGATTAATTTAGGCTATGTGGCCACCATGGACAAGTTGGACCGAAGGGTTTATTTCCGTGCTCTACATCTGTATGACTCTATATCCTCTCATTTTTCTCTCACAAGTGGGAACAGCTTCTCCCTATCTCTGACCAGCCTGCTCTTGATTTTGAAAACCTCCCATAAATCTCCTCTCAACTTTCTCCTCTCCACAGAGAACAGCCACAATGTCTTCAATCTATCCTCACGACTGTCCTAATGTCTTGGCTTGAAAACATTCAACCGGCATTCACATCTGGTGCATACAGTCATCCATTAAAGAGCTGCTGCATCAGTCCTGGAAGGTTCTGGATTGACTGTGCAGCTTTGAGCCGGTGTGGCAGCAGTAATGCTGCAATCAACCTTAGCAATCAAGAGAAGGGAAAATTGATTAGTATTCCCCTAACATTTTACGTTGTTTCCCTGGTCTGTAAAGAAACAAATGTTATCTTTCTTTTACCAAATAAACAAAAAGCTCAAATCCAAAGAAAACATGTTGGAAATACTCAGCAGTTCAAAGAGCATCTGCAGAGTGAGGGAGAGAACCAAGCTCTTGTCTCACGGACAAAACCGTTGCCTTCCAGCACAGTGCAGCAGTGCAATGGCTGAGGAATGCACAGACGTGAATACTGCACTTCAGGAAGGGTTGAAGACTGTGTGCATGCACTATGGCTTGTGCTGTGATCTGTCAGGAAGCTGTCAAGATATTGGACAAGTGACAGGCTCACCTGGCAATGCAGCCAATGGTGATGCAGCACGGTATATTCCATTGGAAGAAGCACGCTATGATCCACCTGATGAGGGTTGATGACAACATGAAGCTTGGAAAATCATTTGGCTCAAAGTGAAATGTAACGAGTGTTCCAGCTTGTCATTTGCAAATAGGGGCAGCATTGTTGAGTGAGTCAAAGTGATTTCATGGAGTTCTGAGGTGCATCTTTCCTGCCCAATGTCAGTGAGCAGTCTCCTAGTTTATACTTAAGCATTTCCTCTGCCATTAAGGTTTACATTTAAATGCATTTCAAAAGCTTAATTTTTGACTCAATATGACTGCACTGTGGTCACCATTGTTTTAATCCAAAATAGTAATGGTTAACAAAAATATACCAGAACTGCTAGAGGTTGCTCTAAAATATTGTGGCGATAAATGTATTTATTACCACTGCACATAACTTACAAATCAGCATGTTGAAAAACACTATCATCTGGGCACATTAGTTCCAAGTGCAGCCATTTCATTTCCAGAGATGATGCACATTCTTCAAACCATCGTCAGTTCTCCTGTGGACGTCATCATTGTCTTAACAGACCCATAGGGCTAATCACTCACTGGAGTCAGAGAGAGAGAGAGAGAGAGATGACTGATGGTGATTTAACCTAAGCACAAGGGGAGAGGTTGAAAAGGAGAGTCCTTCATAGTAACTTCAGCCAGTGTAGGAATTGAACTCACACTGTCAGCAACACTAGCCAACCATTCATAAACTGAGCTAATCCAACCTTTAACACAGATCTAGCTTGAATTTTTTATTAATTAAGTGTTTGGCACATGAAACTGTGTCCAATGCATTGAGTCTTCCAATGTTACCTTGTTCTACACAGTTATAATGCAGCTTGATGTACTGTTTTCAGTTTGTACAGAATAGTCAGAGTATTTTAAAACAAACATTGTGCAACATTAAAAAGAAGCTTGGTGAATGGTTAAGCCTGTGAAAACCAGACCGATAAGGGAAGCGCTGCTGTGTCATTGTCAAAGATTATTTATATACTCTCAACCCGTGGATGCCATTTACAATTATTTGAGGGAAGTGATATATTCCATAAATAAAAAGGAATTCAAAAAATATTTAAAAACATCTCAGTCTGACCTCAGAACAGCAATAAGCTCGAGACTGTCAAATGTTTGATGCAGTGCAACGGCAGCAGAAGAGCGAGGGCAGGAAAGAACAGAAGGGAGTGCTTGTGACAAGGAACAAAATAGTGATGATAAAATATAAACAGGAGATGCTGGAAATACTGAGCCAAGGAGAAATTTCTTCACCCAGAGAGTGGTGAGCTTGTAGAATTCTCCGTCACAGAAAGTGTTTGAACCCAAAACATTGAATATTTTCAAAAAGGAGCTAGATATATTTCTTAGGGATAAAGGGATCAAAGGGTATGGGGAGAAAGCAGGAACAGGGACTGAGTTGGATGATTAGCCATGATCATTTTGAATGGTGGAGGAAGCTCGAAGGGCCGAATGGCCTACTCCTGCTCCTGTTTTCAATGTTTCTAAGTTTATGCAACAGGATAATGATCTCTCTGATGTAATGTGCAGATACGTTGCCAATTTCTTTAAAACGAAGATCACCCCAACCTCTGCCATTGATCTGCCGTTTGCAGGTGACACATAAGTAGGTACACATTTCAGAGACAGAGCTCCAATCTATTGGGAATGTATTCACAGGGGCAGTGCAGAATGGCCTTCAAGAGCCTGCTTCTGCTGTACAGTACAGACCACTAACCCCCCACTCGCCCCCAACCCCAATCCCATCCTGACCCACAATGAACTGCTGGACAATGTGGGAATCAATTCCCAAACCTTGGGAGTCCCCTCTCAATGAAGGCAGACATTAACAATTCAGTTAAAAATCACACAACACCAGGTTATAGTCCAAAAGGTTTAACTGGAAGCACTAGCTTTTGCAGTGTCGCTCCTTCATCAGGTGATTGTGTCCTCAATCACGTGATAAAGGACCGACGCTCCGAAAGCTAATGTGCTTCCAATTAAACCTGTTGGACTATAACCTGGTGTTGTGTGATTTTTTTAACTTTGTACACCCCAGTCCAACACCAGCATCTCCAAATCATTAGCAATTAAATTCAAGATGGCATCCAAATTGACCAGTCGTGGTCTTATTCAGTGGCGGTGCAGGCTTGAGGGGCCAAATCACCTACTTCTGCTCCTATTTATAAGATTGTAAGTCAAAGCAATTCATCAGCCCATTCTAAATCCCTCCCATTACAATCTGCTTCTATTTTTCATCCTGACCTTAGTGAATATTTTCAGCAACAACTACCTTACTCATAGGCTCTGGTGGAAATAAGACAGTGCTTCCCAAACTGTGGGCCACTGAGCTCGAAATGTTAACTCTGGTTCACTTCCCTCAGATACTGCCGGACCTGCTGAGTTTCTAAAACACATTATGTTTTCATTTCAGGTCCCCAGTGTCTGCAGTTCTTTGTTTTGGTTTTTCATTAACATTTACATTCAGGTAGCTGGAAAAGATATCACAAATCACTGATTGTCTCCATTTGCACTTCCCTCGTGGGCAGTTCCAACACTCGCTGGGTTAACAATGTTCTCCCTCACATTGCCTGCGTATGAATTTCCATCTATATGAGAGCCCCTCATGGGGATGGTGTGGTCTTTTTGTCAGTCTCTCTAAATGAGTGCCCTCTTGTCCGAAACCCTTCCACTTGTCTCTCCCAGCCTTTTGCCTGAGACGTTGATTCTCCTGCTCCTCGGAAGCTGCGAGACCTGCTGTGCTTTTCCAGCACCACACTCTCAACCTGTCTCTCCCAGCCTACTCTGTCAGCACCATTCGTGATTTTGAGCACTTCCATCCAATTTCCTCTCTAACTGAGAATACAAACAGGACCAGGAATAGGCCACTCTGCCCATCCAGCCTCCTCCACCATTCAACAAGATGACAGCTGACACGATTGATTCACATGTCCCGCCTGCCGTGATAACCTTTCACGCATTTAGCAAGAATTAATCTAACTCCAGCTTGTCTACTCTTTCCAGGTAACAGAGGTCCCCCATCCCCAAGAACCATTCAAGTAACTGCAGTCGATTCTGCTATAATATGCGTTGCTTCAATGCAAATTGGCTTTAAAGTGATTGAAGAATTTAGACCATTATCTGTAGAATGTAAATGTTCCTTACCTATATTGGCTATAATGCAATTCCAGCCCTATTAGTTTAAATGGCACAGCTATTGCGTGATTTTCTTATAACATGAGATTGCAAGAGAACAGAATTATCGTGTTATATCAGAACCTAATGTACTCTGTTTGGCCTTTA
The DNA here is from genome assembly GCF_047496795.1 of Chiloscyllium punctatum. Taxonomy (NCBI): domain Eukaryota; kingdom Metazoa; phylum Chordata; class Chondrichthyes; order Orectolobiformes; family Hemiscylliidae; genus Chiloscyllium; species Chiloscyllium punctatum. Next base: position 59,730,639 of record NC_092778.1, on the reverse strand, counting down.
CCTGCCACCCCCCCCGCCCCTCCTTCTTAAAGAGCCAATAGTTTACTGCCCATTAACTGCCCATCAGCTGATATACTGGAAGTAATATATCTGACCTTACAATCTACTGATTGGTGGCTCAGTGGCTGGTATTGCTGCCTCATAGTGCCAGAGACCTGGGTTTGATTCAACCCTTGGGTGACTGTCTGTGTAAAGTTTGTACATTCTCCCCGTGTCTGTATGGGTTTCCTCTCGGTGCTCTGGTTTCCTCCCACAATCCAAAGCTGTGCAGGTTAGGTGAATTGGCCATGCTAAATTGTCACAGTGTCCAGGGATAACTAGCCATTCTCCCTGGATACAGAACTGGGTCGAAGATTGAGGACAGAGGGTGGTGGTGGAGGGTTGTTTTTCAGACTGGAGGCCTGTGACCAGTGGAGTGCCACAAGGATCGGTGCTGGGTTCACTGCTTTTCATCATTTATATAAATGATATGGATGTAAACATAGTAGGTATGGTTAGTAAGTTTGCAGATGTTACCAAAATTGAAGATGTAGCTGACAGTGAAGAAGGTTACCTCAGATTACAAAGGGATCTTGATTAGATTACCAATGGGCCAAGGAGTGGTAGATGGAGTTTAATTTAGATAAATGTGAGGTGCTGCATTTTGGAAATCATGGCAGGACTTATACACTTAATGGTAAGATCCTGAGGAGTGTTGCTGAACAAAGAGATCTTGGAGTGCAGGTTCATACATCCTTGAAAGTGAAGTCTCCGGTAAATAGGATAGTGAAGATGTATGTGCTTAGTATGCTTTCCTTTACTGGTCAGAGCATCGAGTACAGGAGTTGGGAGGTCATGTTGCAGCTGAAGTGTACATTGGTTAGGCCACTGTTGGAATATTGCATGCAATTCTGGTCTCCCTGCTTTCGGAAAGGTGTTGTGAAATTTGAAAGGGTTCAGAAAAGATTTACAAGGATGTTATCAGGGTTGGAGGATTTGAGCTATAGGGAGAGGTTGAATAGGCTAGGACTGTTTTCCCTGGAGCGTTGGACGCTGAGGAGTGACCTTATAGAGGTTTACAAAATTATGAGGGGCATGGTTAGGATAAATAGGCAAAGTCTTTTCCCTGGGGTGGGGGAGTCCAGAACTAGAGGGCATAGGTTTAGGGTGAGAGGGGAAAGATTTAAAAGGGACCTAAGGGGCAACCTTTTCATGCAGAGGATAGTGCGTGTATGGAATGAGCTGCCAGAGGAAGTGGTGGAGGCTGGTACAATTACAACATTTAAATGACATCTGGATGAGAATATGAATAGGAAGGGTTTGGAGGGATATGGGCCAAGTGCTGGCAAATGGGACTAGATTGGGTTGGGATATCTGGTCTGCCCTCAAAGCGGCTGCGGGGGGGAACGAGACTGTCACACACCTCCTTCTGGAATGTGCCTACGCAGAAGAAGTCTGGAGAGGAATGCAGTGGTGTTTGTCGAGGTTCGTCCTGAGCAGCACCGTGACGCGGGACTCCGTGCTGTACGGCCTGTTCCCCAGGACGAACACCGAGATGAACATCAACTGTGCCTGGAGGATCATCAACTCGGTGAAGGACGCTCTCTGGGCGGTCCGAAACCTGTTGATCTTCCAGCTGAAGGAGTTGACCCCGACCGAGTGTTGCAGACTGGCACATTCCAAGGTCCAGGACTACGTGTTGAGGGATGTGCTGAAGCTTGGGGCAGCTGCCGCCAAGGCGTGGTGGGGAAAGACCACCGTGTAACATCTGCCTGCCTAAAGGAGAACAGGGGGCCCACGCAGTCATTTGGGCTCTGCTGACACCTCAGCTAAAAATGTAATCGTACAGACCTGTACATAGGAAATGATTACTCTGTTTCGGTATGCAAACAAATGGAAGGTTTACATATGCCCATGTCCAACTGTACAGACCATTAAAGTATTTTATGAATAAAGTATATTTTTGAAATAAAAAAAAGCAGTGTGGACTCAATGGGCTGAATGACTTGTTTCCCCACTATTGGGATTGTATGATACTGAAGAAGTGTAGCATGCAAATGGGAGGAACTCCAGTAGTACAGTGGGGCATGTCCCTCCCACTGAGTTAGGAGGTCCTGGGTTCAAATGCCACTGCTCCAAAGGTGAGTCATATTATCTCTGAACAGGTCGAAAACGTTTATCGTGGAAATTGACTGAGGACAGCACTCTTCTACTTTGGAAAGTAACTCCCTTTCATTTCAACCCCCCCCCCAACCTTGGAAGAAACAACAGACAAACTGCTGGCATTATTTGGACCCTAATTCCCGGAATGTGAGGGGAGGGAGGGAGAACTCAGCAGATGGGGCCAGAGCGGAACCTTCCACAGCTGAAGAAAGAAGCTACCATTCTCAGCAAAACCAGATCCCCTTTCAATCACAATATCTTCCTCACCTTGCAATTCGAGGGAGCTGGACACTTGCTGTGACGGACTCGGCTTGTTACATTTACTCGGGTGAGTTGTGTGTAAACTTTTCCAACACACACACACACAGAAAGAGACTGCCTTAGTTTCTGTTCTTCCCTTTAAAGTGAAGTTCTCGCTTGTTGGTTACCCCAGGGAATCCGAGACAGCGCTGTTTTGGCGATTAAGATCCTTATTATCGGTTTCGATTTCAAAGACTGCATTCAGCAGTTTCACTTTCCGTAAAACATAACCAGGAGTGATTTATTGATAAACCTTTCGAATCATGAACACCACCCACCCAGGCCGCCTTTAATATTTATCAGTAAATGTGTGTTGCCATTTCTTGCAAGCGGCATTGTTCACAGATGCTAAATGCTCCTGTGGTGCAGTGGTAGTGTTCCTGCCTCTGGGCCAGGAAGTCTGCGTTCATAACATCCCTGAATAGGTTAATTTTAACTTTGGCCACCCCAATCCAATATCAGCTCCCCCATATAATGAGATATCTTGTTCACAAATATTTACAAATTGGATTGAATTCAAACTGAACACGCAGGAAAACTGACTTCACCGGAGGTGGCAATGAGATTTATTATTGAGTCAGGGTGACCGCTTTGTTGAACAATTACATTCAGACCCTAAACTTCCCGCTGCATGCCACTTCAACACCCCACCCTCCCTCCCTCCCTCCCTGTTCCCCGGCCATTGTCTCTGTCTCAGGCTTGCTGCAGTGCTCCAGGGAAGCTCAGAGCAAGCTGGAAGAACAGCTCCTCATCTTCCCCTTGGGAATTCTACAGCCTTCTGGACTTAATATCGCGTTCAACAGTTTTGGGGCATGAGGCACTTTCTCCCATGTCCCGTACACCAACCTCCACACACCAGGCCTTATTGTGTCACAGAATCCCTACAGTGTGGAAACAGGCCCTACCACCCAACCAGTCCACACCGACCCTCTGAAGAGTAACCCACCCAGACCCATTTCCCTCTGACTAATGCACCTCACACTATGGGCAATTTAGCATGGCCAATTCACCTAACCTGCACATCTTTGGAGTGTGGGAGGAAACCGGAGCACCCGGAGGAAACCCACACAGACACAGGGAGAATGTGCAAACTCCACAGACAGACACCCGAGGCTGGAATTGAACCTGGGACCCTGATGCTGTGAGGCAGCAGTGCTAACCACTGGGCCTATTATCCTATATTTACCCCTGACTAATGCACCTAAACTACACATCCCTGAACACTACGGGGCAATTTAGTATGGCCAATTCACCCTAACCTGCACCTCTTTGGACTGTGGGGGGAAACCCATGCAGACACAGGGAGAATGTGCAAACACCACGCAGATAGTCGGTTAAGGGTGGAATCGAACCGGGTCCCTGGTGCGGTGAGGCAGCAGTGCTAACCACTGAGCCACCGTGCTGCCCCCAATTATTATCACATGTTACGCACAATCCATTGTTAGCCACTAATTGTCCTCATTAGTAGCTATTCATTCTTCAGGGCTGATCATTATCCACTCCTGAGTCTGTCCAACTATTCTTCTCTTTCTTTGGGCCCTGTCTCCACCTATCATTTACTCCTTAACCCCAACCCCCAACTCTATTTTCTGCATAAAATACATCTTCTTCCGAGCTACCATCAGTTTTGAAGAAGGGTCACTGAAACTGAAACGTAACTCTAATTTCTCTTCATATTTGGACAAGTAGGAAAAAGATTTACAAGGCTATGGGCCAAGTGCAGGGAAATGGGGTTCACGTGGATGGACATTTTGGTCAGCATGGACCAGTATGGGCCAAAGGGCCTGTCTCCGTGCTGTAGGACCCTATGACTCTAGGTGTTGACAGACCTGCTGAGAGCTTTTCTAGCAGTTTCTGTTTTCATATCAGCATTTGTGGTCCATCTTTAATTGCCCCTGCAAAGAGTGGCTGATCGTTTCAGAGAGCATTTACAATTAGTCACATTGCTATGGGTCTGGAGTCACACATGGGCCAGATTGGGTAAGGACAGCAGACTTCCCTAAAGGGCAGGAGGGAACCAGATGGGTTTTTACAACAGAAAAGAAAAAAATGTTGGTGATCACTGTGGGTCAGGCATCATTCACGGAGAGAAAGCAAGCTAATGTTTTGAGTCTCAATAATTTACAACAATTGTCAAAAAGTGAGATGCTGGAAAAGCACAGCCAGTCAGGCAGCATCCAAGGACCAGGAGAGTTGATGTTTCGGGCATAAACCCTTCATCAGGATTTCTCAGCTGCTGCTTGACCTGCTATGCTTTTCCAGCACCACATTTTTTGACTCTGAGTCTGCAGTCCTCACTTTCTCCCAATTTTCAACAATTGTGGTTGTCACGGAGACTAGTTTTATGTTCGCAACTTTTATTCATTGAATTCAAATTCTATCAGCTGCCATTGTGGGATTAGAAACCCCAGTTCCAAGAGTATTACTAATCTGGTCTTCTGGATTAATAGTCCAGTGACTAATGACCATCTCCACTTGATAGATCTTTCAAAGAGACTGAAGAACCTTCTTGCATGCTGTAAAATTCCATGATCAATACCCAAACAAGGACTTGAAAGGTGATTGAACGTGCAATTCCTTGTAAAGAAAATCAAAGCCAATGTATAAAATGGCTGCCCATTACATTTGACCAAATTCACCTCTACTGCCTCTCTTTATGTATTTATCAAGTCCCTGCTTTATGTTAGAAACTAACATTGAGCAAAAATACAATGTAGAGAAAAGGACTCCATGTCTTTGATTACACAAGGTAGTAATGACTTTATCTTAAGGCTGCAGTTTTAATGTTCGGAGAATTTGTGGGATAACAATGCTGCTGATTGATTTATTGTCACGTGTACCAAAGTACAGTACTATGAACAATACAAGCAGGTCAGAGTAAGCAAGGATGTCCAGATCAGAGACAGAGGCATACAGGTCATGTTGCACAGGGCATGCACTAGGTGAGAGCAACGTTCACAAGGTCAGCATTATTTGAGGCTAGAGAGTCCATTCATCTGTCTAGTAATGGCCAGGAAGAAGCTTTTCCTGAATCTGATATGTTCAGGCTTCAGTATCTTCTGTCTGACAAAAGAAATTGTAGGAGATCATTACCGGGGTGTAATGGGTCTTTGCTGATGTTGGCAGCCTTCCTGGGTCAGTCTGCCGTGTAAGTGGATGGAAGATTGACTTCTGCGATGGTCTGGGTTGTGCACACCACCTTCTCTTCTTGTTCTTGCAGAATTATTTGATATTTGGCCAAACTATCAGGTTTTGATTGCAAATCGTGACAATCTGTTTGCTCCGATAATGTTATAATTTCTCTCCCTCTTGTCTGTTCCCAATACTCCCTTCCTGAGCTGGCTGTGTTTCTGGGAAGCCCCTGTAATATGAGTCCAACATACAGCCCACAACTTTATTGTACACCAAGTTATCATTTCTGTTAGATTCATCATATTTCTAGCAAGTGAATGTAACAACTAAACTTTCACTCCTCGATGTTGAATGGTTCTTGCAGGGAGCACTGAGGATGCTAAGGACACAGAATGTACCTAGAATTGGGGACTTTAGTGTCCACCACCAGCGGTGATTTGGCAGCACCATTACTGGCTGAGCTGGTTGAGTCCTAAAGAACATAGCTGCTAGACTAGGTCAGTCACAAATGGTGAAGAAACCGACAAGAGGGAGAAACATGCTTCACCTCGTTGATTCATGACACTATTGGTAGGTGTGCCCACCACACAGGTTTTGAGGAGATGAAGTCTCTGTCTTCAAAATATCCATTGCGTGTGTGTGTGTGTGTGGTACTACCACCTTACCAAGTAGGATAGAGTTTGAACAGACCTTTCAGTTCAAGACTGGACCGCCATGAGGTACAACACAATCTGCAGCCTCGTGGTCTGTTATATTCCATACTCTATCATTACCAACAAGCCAGGAATTAACTCTGGTTCAATGGAGATTGCAGGAGGGCATTGTAAGAGACATCAGTCTGTTGTAGCGACAACACATTAGCAGAAGCAGCAAGCGATAGTCAGGGCTCAGTGAATCTGCAAGAATCAGATCACATCAAAGCTCTGCAGTTGTGCCATGTCCAGTCATGAATGATTTTTTAAGAAAATCATTTGCCATAAGAACCCAGTGGCTACAAAACCAGGTCAGAGGCTAGGGATCTTGCAGTGAGCAACTCACCTCTTGACTCCTCAATTCTGTCCACCATCTACAAGGCACAAGTCAGGAGTGTGATGGAATACTCCTCACTTGAATTTCAGAGGGCCGAGGTTAAATTGTTTCTTATCAGAGATGGTCATTATCTAGTATTTATGTGGCACAAGTGTTACTCTCCGTTTGCCTGGATGGGTGCAGCTGCATTAACACTCAAAAAGCTTGACACCATTTAGAGTGCTGCTTGATTGGAACCACATTCACAAACCTCCACTCCCTACACCACTGGCACCCGGTAGCAGCAGTGTATACCATCCACAAGATGCACTGCAGATAATCACTAAAGATCCTTACACAGCACCTTCCAAACCCACGACCACTTCCATTTGGAAGGGCAAGGGCAGCAGATACATGGGAACACCACCACCTTCAAGTTCCCCTCCAAGCCACTCATCATCCTGACTTGGAACTATATTGTCATTCCTTCACAGTCGTTGGGTCAAAATTCTGGAATTCCCTCTTAAGGGCATTGTGGTCAACCAACAGCATGTGGACGGCAGGGGTTCAAGATGGCAGCTCACCACCACCTTCTCAAGAGTAAGTAGGGATGGGCAATAAATGTTGACCCAGCCAGCGGTGCCCACATCACACAAGTGAGTACTCTGATAAAACCCCAAAGTTCACTCAATCCTTCTGAAATGGAAATCTCCCCATCATTATCCAGACTGACTGAGTTTGGATCTATATCAGTTTATGAAGATGAAGAAGAAGGAGAGAGAGGCATGAAGAGGTTGAAGATGAAAAACATCATGGGCCAGAACTTAAGCAGGCTTCTCACAGAGACATGTATACCATCTGCCAGGCAGCTGGTCTAGGTAAAGAACATGAATGTATTTACTTCATGTCTGTAACAAAACCTAAATTTATGCCAAGGATTGCTTTTAATAACAAGCCAAACTACATTTTTAAAACTATCCACACTATCTGTGGGCAACGTTTGGTTACAACAAGAATATCCTTGACAGCTTTTAGATGTAATCTCATTGTGTACATTCAATATTCTACACAATTAACTTGGTTCTAATCAAACATAAGTGATTAGGGAATTCCTAGAGTCATGGCATTCATCCACAGACTCTATCAACAAACACATCGACCCGGACCCAATATACCGGCCACTACAGCGGACAGCTGGAACTGACAACCGGAAGTGGCAGAGACAGGCCACTATAAATGCCGGAGGAAACATCACAGAAGCACTTCACAGGAGGCTCCCAAGCACTGAGGATGTCACCTAGACAGGGGACGAAACGTTTGCAAGACAAATTCCCAGCTCGGCGAACAGAACCACAACAACGAGCACCCGAGCTACAAATCTTCTCCCAAACTTTGAACAAACATAAGTAACTTCAGACTATTAGGCAATGTGGAGAACATATTTTCCCTTTGTGTGTGGAGTAGGGACATGTTAGTGGAAAGGAGAAAAAAAGGCTATGACATTAAAATGAAAATTATCTTTTGGAACGGTTCTCAAGAAGTGTCTTCGGGCTCAATGTTAACTTTGTTTCTTTCTCCACAGATGCTCCTAGAATTGCTGACTTTCTCCACAGACTACTTTTATTTCAGATCTCCAGCATCCAAAGATGTGCAGGTCAGGGTGAATTGGCCATGCTAAATTGCCCATAGTGTTCAGGGATGTACAGGTTAGGTGCATTAGTCAGGGGGAAATGTAGACTAGTAGGGGAATGATTCTGAGTGGGTTTCTGTTTGGAGAGTTGGTGTGGATTTGTTGTGCCGAAGGGCCTGTTTCCACACTGTAGGAAATCTATGACTTTTTTTTCACTCGGTTGCAGAATGTGGGCATCACCAGCTAGGCTACCATTTATTACCTACCTCTAGTTACCCAGAGGAGAGTTAAGGGTCAGTTTCATTGCTGTGGATCAGGAATCACATATAGACCAGACTGGGTAAGGATGGCCGATAACTGCCTTAAAAGAAATTAGTGAACCAGTTTGGTTTTGCCAACAAAGGTAGAAGACAGAGGGTGGTGGTAGAGGGTTGTTTTTCAGACTGGAGGCCTGTGACCAGTGGAGTGCCACAAGGATCGGTGCTGGGTCCTCTACTTTTCATCAGTTAAATATTAATGATTTGGATGTGAGGATGAGATATAGTTAGTAAGTTTGCAGATGACACCAAAATTGGAGGTGTAGTGGACAGCGAAGACGGTTACCTCAGATTACAACAGGATCTTGATAGATGGGCCAATGGGCTGAGAAGAGGCAGATGGAGTTGAATTTAGATAAATGCAAGGTGCTGCATTTTGGGAAAGCAAATCTTAGCAGGACTTATACACTTAATGGTAAGGTTCTAGGGAGTGTTGCTGAACAAAGAGACCTTGGAGTGCAGGTTCATAGCTCCTTGAAAGTCGAGTTGCAGGTAGGTAGGATAGTGAAGAAGGTGTTTGGTATGTTTTCCTTTATTGGTCAGAGTACTGAGTACAGGAGTTGGGAGGTCATGTTGCGGCTGTATACGACATTGGTTAGGCCACTTTTGGAGTATTGGGTGCAATTCTGGCCTCCTTTCTATCGGAAAGATGTTGTGGAACTTGAAAGGGTTCAGAAAATATCTACAAGGATGTTGCCAGGGTTGGAGGATTTGAGCTATAGGGAGAGGTTTACTAGTCTAGGGCTGTTTTCCCTGGAGCGTCAGAGGCTGAAGAGTGACCTTATAGAGGTTTATAAAATCATGAGGGGCATGGATAGGGTAAATAGACAAAGTCTTTTCCCTGGGGTCAGGGAATCCAGAACTAGAGGGCATAGATTTAGGGTGAGAGAGGAAAAATATAAAAAAGACCTAAGGGGCAACTTTTTCACGCAGAGGGTGGTACGTGTATGGAATGAGCTGCCAGAGGAAGTGGTGGAGGCTGGTACAATTACAACATTTAAAAGGCATCTGAATGGGTGTATGAATAGGAAGGGTTTGGAGGGATATGGGCCAGGTGCTGGCAGGTGGGACTAGATTGGGTTGGGATATCTGGTCAGCATGGATGGGTTAGACTGAAGGGTCTGTAACCGTGCTGTACATCTCTATGACTCTATGACTGCTTACTGAAGGGATCCAGCAAGTTGTTCACTTGGATTGAAACAACTGTGAAGAGCTGTCCTACACAATAAATAGCAGCCTTGCCAACTAATGCCTGAAAATGAATGAAGAAAGTGCTTGCAGAGCTGTTGCCCCATGTATGTTGTTACCTGGAGAGGAATTTGATGCCACGACAATAACAATTGAAATGATATCACTGACAACTTGCTATTGTTCCATTATATTCTCCTGATGGCAAGTCTGACCCAGTGCTGCATGGATATAGGAAGGAGGCAAGTCCTAAATCTACCCCAAGCAGGAATGGTGATCGAAGCCTGTGCTCATCACCAATCTGATTGACATCAGTCAACCCGTGCACCCACCTTCACGTTTCTCATAACAATGTAAACTGTTCAATGCTCGTTGTAGCCCAGAGTTATGATTAGTGATGGTGCTGATTCTAATTTCTTTCCACCACCCCCCGGCAGACAAGGAATCTCTCCCATCCTTACCACATTCCTCGCACAAGCACGGATTGGAAGGATTAACAATCTGATTGGTCGCTTTATGAATGCACTTTCCTTGGTCACCTTGTCCTGGGATGGGGCTTGAAGCTGGAGCTTCTGGCTCAGAGGGTGGAACATTACCCTATTGTACCACAATGACCTCCATTGTAACTCTGGAACCCATCTATGTAATCAATTCCTGGTACAATTATATCATTTAAAAGGCATCTGGATGGGTACATAAATAGGAAGGGTTTAGATGGATATGGGGCAAATGCTGGCAAAGGGGACTAGATTATTGTAGAACACCTGGTCAGCATGGACAAGACTGACTGAAGGATCTATTTCCATGTTGTACATCTCTACGACTTTAAGACTAATGGTCAGCCGATAATGACAAATAATCAACTAGGAAAACATGAGGACCGCAGATACTGGAGATCAGAATCGAAGTGTGTGACACTGGAAAAGCATGGCCAGGTCAGGCAGCATCCGAGGAGCAGGAGAGTCAATGTTTCGAGCATAAGCTCTTCATCAGGAATGTGGGGGGTAATGGGGGTCACAAAGAGGCTGAGAGATAAATGGGAAGGGGGTGGGGCTGGAGAGAAGGTAGCTGAAAATGTGATAGGTGGATGGAGTTGGGGGATGATGTGAGAGGTTGGAGTGGAGGGTGGAGCAAATAGGTGGGAAGAAAGATTGACAGGTAAGACAGTTCAAGAGGGAGGTGCCAAGTTGGAGGATTGGATCTAGGATAAGGTGGAGAGAGGGGAGATGGGGAAACTGGTGAAATCCAGTGTGGTTGGAAAGTCCTGAGGAAGTAGATTAGATTAGATTCCCTACAGTGTGGAAACAGGCCCTTCAGCCTGACAAGTCCACACCGACCCTCCGAAGAGAAACCCACCCCCCCATATTTACCCCTGCCTAATCCACCTAACACTACGGGCAATTTAGCATGGCCGGTTCACCTAACCTGCACATCTTTGGACTGTGGGAGGAAACTGGAGCAAACCCATGCAGACACAGGGAGAATGTGCAAACTCCACACAGACAGTTGCCTGAGGTGGGAATTGAACCTGGGTCCCTAGCGCTGTGAGGCAGCAGTGCTAACCACTGAGCCACGTGAAGACAAGCTGTTCTTCCTTCAGGTGTCGGATGGCTAGCATTTGGCAGTGGAGGAGGCCCAAGACTTGCATGCCCTTGGCAGAGTGGGAGGGAGAGTTGAAGCGTTCGGCTACAGGGCAGTGGGGTTGTTTGGTGAATGTGTCCTGGAGATGATTCCTGAAACATTCTGTGAGTTGGTGTCCTGTCTCCCCAATGTAGAGGAGACCACATCGAGAGCAATGGATACAGTAGATGAGGTGTTTAGATGTGCAGGAAAATCTCTGCCGGATGTGGAAGGATCCTTTGGGGCCTTGGATGGAGGTGACCGGGGGGGGAGGAGGGGGATATGCGGGTGCAGGTTTTATACCTCTTGTGGTAGCAAGGGAAGGTGCGAGAGGGGAGGATGGGTTGATGGAAGCGTGGACCTTCCATCTCACCAACCTCTGGATACATCGCATCATCCTCCGCCATTTCTGCCACATACAGTCAGACCCCACCACCAGGGATATATTCCCCCCACCCCGATCAGCATTCCGCAGAGACCATTACCTTTGCAACTCCCTTGTTAAGTCCATGCACACCACCAACCCACCCTCCACTCCCGACTCCTTCCCTTGCCACCGCAAGGGCTATAAAACCTGCGCCCATCATCTCCCCCGTCACCTCCACCAAAGGGCCCAAAAGATCCTTCCACATCCAGCAGAGATTTTTCTGCACATCCAAACACCTCATCTACTGTGTCCGTCGCACTCAATGTGGTCTCCTTTTACATTGGGGAGACAGGACGCCAACTCAGAGAATGTTTCAGGGAACATCTCCGGGACATATTCACCAAACAACCCCACCACCCGGTGGCTGACCACTTCAACTCCCCCTCAATCCTAGCCACCTGACACCCGGAGGAAGAACGCCTCATCTTCCTCCTCAGAACCCTCCAACCACACAGGATCGCTGTCAATTTCACCAGTTTCCTCATCTCCCATCTCCCCACCTTAGCCCAGATCTAACCCTCCAACTCGGCATCTCCCTCTGAACCTGTCCACCTTCCTTCCCACCTATCCGTTCCACCCTCCATTCCAACCTATCCCCATCACCCCCACCTTCATCTACCTATTGCATTCCTAGCTACCCTCCCCCCAGCCACACCCTCTTCCCATTTATCTCTCAGCCTCCTAGGGCCACCCCCTCCACATTCCTGATGAAGGGCTGACGCTTGAAACATTGATTCTCCTGCTCCTCAGATTCTGCCTGACCTGCTGTGCTTTTCCAGCACCGCACTTTTTGCCTGCTATTGGCAAATTTCAACAAGTTTCTTGTACTGTGAAGGTTCTTCCATTAGAGGCCACTATTTCTCAAATGCTCCTTGTAGACTTTTCAAAAGAAACAATAACTGACTTTACTTGAAACTTGTGTAATCTTCCAACTCAAAATGAGTCAGAATTAGACCTAGATTTGTCCCATCGGTTCACATGAGATCTTGGAAGGTAGACTGATTCCAGACACCACAGCATTCCTTGTTAATCAAACAGTGAGTCATTCTGCTTATTTGGCCTTCCAAGAATTTTACTGAATAGAAACTATCATGTAAGCATACTAAAATGCCCAGTTTTAAATGCTATGATTACTTGCCACTTTAAAATCAAGCTCATTAAGTGAAATAGTCTTGTTCTTGGTTGCTTGGGGTGTACCTGATAGATAACAGGTGGAGAATAAGGTTTAAATCTACATTCTATTCATTTGGCTCAGTAACAATCTTGCCTCTGTAGACCCATGCCCAGTTCCTAGACCCATAACGTAGGCCGACACTTCCAGCGTAGCCACAAGGAGGGCTACATTGTTGGAGGTGACAGCTTTTGGATGTGATTTTAAACCAAATTTGATCTGCCTGCTCCAGTGAGGGTAAAAGATCCCCTTGGTGTCATGTAAAGAAACTCAAAGGATTCTCTCTTGCTGTCCAGCTGTCGTTAATTCCTCAAACAACCACATAAAATTAACTGAGTTACCCATTTCCTCGGCGGCTGTTGCAGAGTCATGCCGGACACAAACCCCAGCTGTTACCTTTGGCTGTGATTCAACAGTAACTGCCCTTTCACTGGTGCCAGAGCTGCTGAGATTTTCCAACAATTTCTATTTGTATTTCTGATCCCCAGTATCTGCAGTTCTTTTGGTTTATTCCTGGAGTTATTTTGCGATTTTGACATCCTGAAGTACATAGAGTCATAGACAAAACAAAAGAACAGCAGATCAAAACAGGAAGTGCTGAAGAAACTCAGCAGGTCTGGCAACATCTGTGGAGAGAATGCAGAGTTAATGTTTCACATCCAGCTCCAGCCCCCACCTCATCCCCCTGTTTACCACAATTTATCCATCCAGCCTGCATACTTCCAGACATTACAGGGCAATTTAGCATGGCCAATCCATCCAGCCTGCATATTCCCAGACATTACGGGGTAATTTAGCATGGCCAATCCATCTAGCCTGCATATTCCCAGACATTACGGGGTAATTTAGCATGGTTAATCCATCCAGCCTGCACATCTTTGGAGTGTGAGAAGGAAACCCACACAAAGAGTATGAGCAAACTCCACACCGACAGTGATCTGAGGTTGGAATCAAACCCAGGTCCCTAATACTGTGAGGCAACAGTGCTAATCACTGAGCCAACATCCCCTTCAATGTCAACACTTCAAATTCACAATTTTCTAGTTCAGAGACTAGAGGCTTAAGTCTGGGCTTAGCTGACACCATCCAGGAGCTGGAAAGAATTGGCCTGACAAATGTGGATTATGTTTACATTTTGAGCTAGGTGATGATATAACTTCCAGATTGACGAACTCCAGATTTGTGAGAAATAGCCATTGTGCGCAGTACAGCTTTGTCCTCCAGAACTGGACGCTCCAGATTTTGTCCTCTATCCCCCTGATCATCCCTAATTATTGGCTGCAATGAGGTTGTAATCATAGAATGTAAGAGATAAAGTTTAGTGCCGCATTCAACACCATTAATCTGAAACATTTCATTACAATGCAAACCCCTGAACATAACTAGTTGGGAAAAGATCCAGCTGTCTGAGCAAGTTAAACAACATATGAATTTGTATGCAATATAGCTGGAAAAAATATTAAATCTTCGCCCACAATGTGTTGCCATGGTAACTCTAACTGGGCCAGGACAGTGCCATATAGATTTATTTAAAGGGGAAAATCTTACAGGAAAGACAAGAGAAAATGAGAGTAAGAGTTGATGACACCAGCACAAAGAGGTTGAGAAAAAAGATTGGAAAACAAAGTGAAAGTCTGTTGGAGGGTTTGGGGGGAAGGAAGGATTAGTGAGGAGATCAAGGAATCAAAATCCTGTAAGATAAAAAGAGATTGCTGAAGAATTTCAATAGGTCTGGCAGTATTTTTGAAGACAGAAAAAGAGTTAACATTTCGAGCCCAGTGACCCTTTGTCAGAAATCAACACAGCCGGGAAATAGTGGTATTTATACCGATGACAGGTTTGGGATCTGTGGGTGGAAGGGGAGAGTGTGTGTGTGTGTGTGTGTGGGGTGGGGGGGGGGGGGGGGGTGCGGGGGTGTGGTGGGGAGGTAATGAGTCAGGTAGATGGTAATGGTATTGTGAGATAGAGACAGGGAAGCAGACAAAAGGATTACTGATGATCAGCCAGATGAGGGACAACCAACACAAAAAGCCTTGACCTTGTCCTCATCAATCTATCTATGTGATAGGGTGGGTTAAGGAGAGCAATGCAGTGTCCTGGACATTGCCCCATATCCACACCAGGCGACCTTCCACACATTGTACAGCACTTAAATCAATTAGATGTGGAACAGATGCAATAGTTCACAAGTGAATAGTGGCAGTCGATTTACAATCTATTACAACCCAGAGCCTCGTGATCAGGTATATCCTGCAATCATTACCATTAAGCCAAGGACCAAATCTGGTCCAATGAGGAGTTCAGGAGAGCATGTATAGACATAGCTAAAATGGGTGGAAATCTGGTGAACATATGACATAGGTATACATTTGTAGTATACAGCAGAGCATTTTTCAATCAAGAGATGGGCCAAGTGACCTAATTCTGCATCTGTATCTTGTGAATTTATAGAACATAGAACATAGAACAATACAGGCCCTTCGGCCCTCGATGTTGCGCCGATCAAAGCCCACCTAACCTACACTAACCCACTATCCTCCATATACCTATCCAATGCCCGCTTAAATACCCATAAAGAGGGAGAGTCCACTACTGCTACTGGCAGGGCATTCCATGATCCTACGACTCGCTGAGTGAAGAACCTACCCCTAACATCAGTCCTATATCTACCCCCCCTTAATTTAAAGCTATGCCCCCTTGTAATAGCTGACTCCATACGTGGAAAAAGGTTCTCACTGTCAACCCTATCTAACCCCCTAATCATCTTGTACACCTCTATCAAATCACCCCTAAACCTTCTTTTCTCCAAAGAAAACAACCCCAAGTGCCTCAGCCTTTCCTCATAGGATCTTCCTACCATACCAGGCAACATCCTGGTAAACTTCCTCTGCACCCGTTCCAGTGCCTCCACATCCTTCCTATAGTATGGCGACCAAAACTGCACACAATATTCCAGATGCGGCCGCACCAGAGTCCTATACAACTGCAGCATGACCTCAGGACTCCGGAACTCTATTCCTCTACCAATAAAAGCCAGTACGCTATAAGCCTTCTTCACTGCACTATTTACCTGGGTGGCAACTTTCAGAGATCTGTGTACATGGACACCAAGATCCCTCTGCTCTTCCACACTACCAAGTAGTCTACCATTAGCCCAGTAATCCATCTTTTTATTACTCTTACCAAAGTGAATCACTTCACACTTAGCTACATTGAACTCCATTTGCCACCTTTCTGCCCAGCTCTGCAGCTTCTCTATATCCCGCTGTAACCTGCCATATCCTTCCTCACTGTCTACAACTCCTCTGACTTTCGTATCATCCGCAAACTTGCTCACCCAACCTTCTAACCCTTCCTCCAGGTCATTTATAAAAATGACAAACAGCAATGGTCCCAAAACAGATCCTTGCGGAACACCACTAGTGACAGCACTCCAAGATGAACCTTTGCCATCAACTACTACCCTCTGTCTTCTTCCAGAGAGCCAATTCCTAATCCAAACCTCCAACTCACCCTCAATGCCATATCTCTGTATTTTCTGCAGTAGCCTACCATGGGGGACCTTATCAAATGCCTTACCAAAATCCATATATAGGAAAGGTGGAATTATGAAAAGGTCAAAGCAATTCCACAAAAAGTAGACAAGATCAAAGCTCTGTCACATCTCCAGCAATGAGCATTTCCCATAAGAGAGGACTAAACATTGCCGCCTTGAAAACCGAAGACTTTGCCATCTCTGAATCTCCTACTTTCAACATCCTGGGGCTTATCATTGACCAGAAACTGAACTAGTCCGTATGAATACTGTGGCTACAAGAGCAGGTCAAAAGCTCAGAATCCTGCAGCGATTCTCTTCCTGACTCCCAAAGCCAGTCCACCATCCAAGGCACAGTTCAGGAGTATGAAGGAATATTCTCCCCTTGCCTGAATAAGCACAGTTCCAACTGTGTTCAAGAAGTTTGATATCTTCCAGGATTAAGCATCTCACTTGATTCACGCCCTGTACACTTCCTTAAATATCTACTCTGTCCACCACCAGCACACATTAGTGGCAAAGTGTACCATCTGCAGAAACTCATCAAGTCTTCTTCATCTGTACCTTCAAATTTCATATTCTCTACCATCCAGGACAAGGGAACATTGGGTCCATAGGAACACCTCCACCTGCAAACTCCTTTCCATGCCCCACACCATCCTGGTTTGGAAATATGTCACCATTCCTTTAGTGCCACAGGGTCAAAATCTTGAAGCTCCCACCCCAACAACACTCTATGTGTCTCTACAGTCCAAGCATGACAGTGGTTCAAGATAGCAGCTCACCACCACCTTCTACAGGGAATTAGGAATTGTCAATAATTAACAGATGTGCCAGCAAAGCCCAGCTCCCATGACTGAAGTCTGGAGAAATGTATAATGTCAAGATAATAGCACAAGGAAAGAAATTGGCAAGAGGAAGGAATAAATGGGGAGTGACATTGATGTATTGTGGAAACTGACTCCATTGGTGATCCACATCTTTTAGCTTTATTGCTTCCATCACTTGGCTTAGTGATCTCTCTAAACATGTTTCCCTCAGTTATATCAGGAGCCTCTGCCTTTTTTAACTTCATTCAATGGAGAAAGAGGCTCCAGGGCATTGTTAGTGGCTCCTGTAAAATGCAAGTTACTCCCACAGAGTGAAGGAAAAATCACACATGGATCCTTCACTCCAGACTATAAGGCATAGCAGCAGAAGTAGGCCACTCAGTCCATCCAGTCTGTTCTGCCATTCAATGAGATCAAAGCTGACCCAATAATCTGCAACTCCATTTTCCTGTCTTTTTGCCATAACCACTGCTTCCCTTTCTGATCAAAAGTCTGTCTATCTCAGTTTTGAATATTCCTCACAACTTAGCCTGGATTCCCACTTGTGGTAAATTCTGGCAGAGATTCACTGCTCTCTGAGAGAAGAAATGTACCCAGCTCTGTCTTCAGTGTTGTTCAGTGTTTGCCATTCAATGTTTGACAGTGCGTTTCCAGTATCACTAATACTGGCCTCAGAGTAGAAACATGAAGCTTGTGGGTTCAAGTCCCACTGCAGAGACTAAGCTTGTGATCTTGGATGGCAGTCCAGTGCAGTACTGGGGGAGTGCTGTATTGGTGGATGTGCGGGCCCTCAAATAAGACATTAAATCAACACATTATGTGGATATGTGGGAAGGGGGAGACCTGGAATCCCCTTGGAGTTTCAATAACAAACAGTGAGATTTGTCGGTAGTGTCCTGACCCTGATTTAAATCTCGATTAACACCACCTGAACAGAAAACCTGCTCATTTATTTCACTTCTGTTTGTGAGGGATAATGGTGCAATTCATATTTCCCGCAGTGCCTCACAAATGCTTCATGTCTGCAAAGTACATTGGGATTTCCTGAACCCATGACAGGCGCCGTATAAATGCAAATTCTTTGCGTAGTGATTGTAATGAGATCAACCAGGTGGGAGAAAGTGAGGACTGCAGATGCTAGAGATCAGAATCGAAGATTGTGGTGCTGGAAAGGCACAGCCGGTCAGGCCCACATCTGAGGAGCAGGAGAATCGACATTGTGGACCTCACAGTATATGAGTTCCCTGATTGGGGCTGTTAATCTGGTCCAATCAGGGAGCCCTGGCTGACACATTTAAACAGGAGTTTCAGAGGTTTTGTTCACTCTGAGAGTTGAACAGTGTCAAGTACTAAGACGAGATACTGGCCTCTGTGGAGTTATTTCAAGTTCGACACTCCATCCTTTTAACCATCCAAGACTCATTATAGGACAGGGCTAAAGAATATGGTGAAACCGTTATAGCTTAGCCTTATGAGAAAAGCCCAGGCCTTCAGACAGACTGATGGGGAGGCTCACTTACAAAGAGGTGAGCTAATTGATAACACATAAAAGCTTGTAATTCAGCACTTACTGTAAAACTACAAATATTTATGCAGTTAATATTTTGCAATCTAAATAAATAAAAGTTGTATTTGGGCATTGGGTTATGTGCTTGGTAGGTCCACAAGTATTCATAATCTAAACAGATTTGCACTCGGACTGCAGTTCACAAATATTATGAATATTTCTGGAACTTCGAGTAGTTTGCCAGTAAGTTAGAAAATAACGGCTTATGTAAAACAAAAACGCAATCAAAAACGTGTTAAAAGTGATTAAGTATCTTTGTTGGACTCTTAACTATTACTTAAAGGATGTCAATTCAAAAGCATTTTCTTGATTGATATCTAACCTTGGGCTTTCCCTTTGTGCTGAATTTGTCTGACTCGGATGATTCATCTTGAGGAACTTGAGGTGATGGTAAGGGTTGGGAAATCACTGCTCTCGACCCATTTCTTACAATGTCTGGCATGGAGATTCCCAAGGATCAGCAGCTAAAGTATCAGAAGCGGGGCAATGTGTGCACATGTACAGGGAACCTATAGAAGAAACATGCTCCCTTAAAGCATTGCTTACTGACTATGAGCTTCCATGTTCCTTTTATTTTTATCCTGTGCTCCAGATCAGTCCAAGGTCATCTCCAGAGAGAGAACATTCATAACTGTTATGTAACATCCCCAGCTAATTTTGCCAGTACTATTCTGAATTCAGAAACTGTTTTAGTTTGCAATTTTAAAAATTAATTCATGGGATGAGGATGTTACTGGTTATTTATTTATTACCCATCCCTAGTTGTCCAGAGGGCAATTTAGAGTCAACCACATTGCTGTGGGTTTGGAGTCACATGTCGGCCAGACCAGGTAAGAATGGCAGATTCCTTCCCTAAAGGACGATGGTGACCCAGATGAGTTTTTCCAACAATCTACAATAGATTTGTGGTCATCAGTAGAGTCCTAATTACAGCATTTGTTTTGAGTTATTCAACTTATTATTGAGCCCAGGTCCCCAGAACATTACCTGGGACTCTGGATTAATCCAGCAATAATACCACTCGGATGTTGCCTCCACAGTGGGCTGTCACGTATGCATGGGGGCTGAAGATTGATTTCACTGCTTCACCTCTGTACACAAGATACTGTCACAAAGGCTAGCTGGCTCACCAGAAACCAATAAACCAACAATGGGTGTCTGTGACTGGGCATGTGCCCCCTCGCACTGAGATCCAACCTCACAATAAACATCAGAGATAGAAGCAGGGGTCCGCCATTCAGCCCATCAAGCTAGCTCTGCCTTTCAACATGATTATGCCCGACCTTGGGCTTCAAAGTCATTTCCCTGACCACATCTCTTGATTCTTTGACAAATTAAAAATCCCAGCCTTAAATACATTTAATGATGTAGCATTTACAACCTTCTGGAAGAGCAAATTCCAAAGAAATGGGATTATATATTGGAACATTGCCTCTTTGTTCCCAATCTTCTTAAATTCTGAATGTTTAAGCTCACAGCCACTTTGAGCCTGAACTCAGTTTTTTCTTATTTGATGAAATAATGCAACTTACTGCGGGTCGATGATGTAGTTGGTTTATTTACTGTTTGTCATTCTGTTGTTCGAGTTGGTGGTGTATGATACAATTTAACCATGGGCTGGGGGAAGGGTCTTGGCGGGCATGGGGGTGGTAGGATAAAGAACCTGACCAATGGTTTACATTCACAGTGGGATGGTGAGGTTTCACACATTTCAGTATCTCCCTCCGAACCCCCCGAATGACTGTCTAAGCCTCATGCATACCCCCACACAAACCTCGTGCCCCCCCACCCCCCCACACACACACGTGCATACACACACACACACACAAACATGCACACACACATGCATAGACCCACACACAGACACACATACAAATACCCAACATACACACACACCCTCACACAAATCCCCACCACACACACACACAAACACACACTCACACAAATCCCCACCACATACACACACACACCCACACTACACAAATCCCCACACAGGCTCACACACACACACACACCACCATACACACACGCACACATTCACCCACACTCACACACTCACCCACATACACACACACAACCTACCACACCCTCCGCACACACTCCCTCCTATATCCACACACACCCTCATACACTCTGTATCACACACAACCTACCAAACCCTCCACGCACATCCTCTACCAGATACAGTCTGCACACAGCATATCCCCAAATGCACACATGAACCCTTCACCCCCTGCCTACACATATACACCCTCACACACACACATAGATACACGAACATAGCTTCACACACACAGTCTCACACATACCCACATCTTCGCATGGACAGGTACACATACTCTCCCACAATAACACAGGTAGATGCAAACACACCCACATCTTCACACAGACAGACAGACCCACATCCTTCCATACACAAACACAGTCATAGAAACGTACCCTCACATCCACAAACGGACACACAAATACACTCTCACACACAGATACACAACAACTCCCACACCCCCACATACATACACACCCTGACTCACACACACAATAAATGTTCAGTTGGCTCCCATTCTGATGCTTGGGTGCAAGGGATCATGTTACTGAGAGTCTGAACCCACATGAATGGCCCAAAATCTGATCCAACCAGTGGCAGCAGTCACAAGAATAAATCTTCCAAATAAATTAAGAATGAAATGTTTTTCGTTGTGATTATTGTCCTCAGGCACAGAATAAATTAATACAAGCCAGGCCATCACTTAGAAATGGATTTAAATTTATTCTGCAACAATGATCTATACAGAAATCAATATCAAAGAGTGTATCAAAGAGTAAGCAGGAAAGTAACAATACACTAAATATAGACATTGCTGGTGAATGGCAGACCTTATTTTAGATCCCAAACTGTTTTAACAATGCAAGCTACTAGCAAACCAATATGTGGTTTGATTAAATACAATAAAGAGGTCTTAAGGACAGTATTTAAATAATCCACTTGCCAACTGTATATATGCCACACTTCTCAGAAATCCATATTCTTTATGGTATTCTAAATTGTCAAGGATTCCACTACTTAATGTGAAATATCTAATGGATTGTTGCATTCTTGGGATCGGTTTTTCAAAGGAGTCTTATCCCTTTGAAGACTGACTCTGGTATATGGGCTTATTGTGATGATATCACACAACAATTCCATTGAAAAAATGCAGTGGGAAACATTTTAAAATGTATGTGTTGCATTTTCCTATCCTTTTATGGGCTGATGGGGACAGCAAGTGTTGTCCCTAAATGCCCTTTGAACTGAGTGGCTCATTAGGCCTTTAGGGAGCGGATAAGAGTCACATTTGTGAGTCTGGAGTCACATGGAGGCTGGTTCGGGTAAGGGTCAGGACACTAGTGGACCAGAGGAGTTTTTGCAGTAACCGTATCTGAGACTATCATTCAATTCCAGACTTTAGTTTGAGTTTAAATTCTACCAGCTGCCCTGGTGGGATTTGAACTCACGTGCCCAGAATATTAATCAGGACTTTCCTTTGACACACTCCCTTCCTCCAAGACTTGAAGCCGGTTTCATTCACCGTGCAGGGAAGTGGAAGGTGTCCAGCGCTTTGTATGGGCCACAGAATTTAGGAAGAAACAAATCAGAAATTGCTGGAAAAACTCATCAGGTCTGTAGAGAGAATGCAGAGTTTATGTTTGATTGGAGGATTTGAGCTATGGGGAGAGGTTGAATAGGCTGGGGCTGTTGCATTGGAGGCAGAGGGGTGACCTTATAGAGTTTTATAAAATCATGAGGGGCATAGACAAAGTCTTTTCCCTGGGGTGGGGGAGTCCAGAACTAGAGGTCATAGGTTTAGGGTGAGAGGGGAAAGATATAAAAGAGACTTAAGGGGCAACATTTCCACGCAGAGAGTGGTGTGTGTATGGAATGAGCTGACAGAGGAAGTAGTGGAGGCTGGTACAATTGCAACATTTAAAAGGCATCTGGATGGGTATATGAATAGGAAGGGTCTGGAGGGATATGGGCCAAGATTAGGTTGCGATATCTGGTCGGCTTGGACGAGTTGGACCGAAGGGTCTGTTTCCGTGCTGTACATCTCTATGACTCTATGACCCTTCTTCAGAACAGTCCTTCCAGCATCAATAGTTCTTTGTTTTTTGTTGTTTTGGAAGACCTCCCCTTTACGGGAGCATCAGATCACCAGGGGTCACCTTGATGCCGTTTCTCTTCTTTAAGGCAATCACAATGAGCAAATGTTGACCTTCCAAGTCTGCACGGAAATGCTGGACCCATGAACAGCTGACAATCTCCTTTCCAGGACCTGTTGGACCTCATCCCAGAAACTAGGACACAAGGGCATAGCCTGAAGATCGGGGGAGCAGATTTCGGACTGAATTGAGAAGGAACTTCTTCGCCTAGAGGGTTGGGAATCTATGGAATTCCCTGCCCAGTGGAGTAGTTGATGCTACTTCAGTAAACATTTTTAAAGCTAAGATAGATATGTTTTGAACAATGAAGGAATTAAGGGACACGGTGAAAGGGCGGGTAGGTGGAGCTGAGGCCATAAGAAGATCAGCCATGATCTTATTGAATGGCGGAGCAGACGGCCTACTCCTGCTCCTAGTTCTTATGCAGAGTGTTCCCTGCTGACCCCACCCATGTGACCTCCTCTGGGTGATGTCAGTCACCTATGAATCGCTAGTGACTTATACAGTCATAGAGTTGTACAGCGCAGAAACAGAACCTTCAGTCCAACTCATCCGTAGAATCCCTGCAGTGTGGAAGCAGGCTATTCGGTCCATCGAGTCCACACTGACCCCCCGAAGAGCATCCCACCCAGACCCCACTCCTCCACCCCCCCTCCCCCCCCCCCCCCCCACCCCATCCCTATAACCCTGCATTTCCCATGGCTAATCCACCTAAACTGCACATCTTTGGATCGTGGGGGAAACCGGAGCACCCAGAGGAAACCCACGCAGACACGGGGAGAATGTGCAAACTCCACACAGTCACCTGAGGGTGGAATCGAACCCAGGCACCTGATGCTGTGAGGCATCGGTGCTAACCACAAAGTCACTGTGCCCTGCCCCCAAAATTCACATATCCGAAATGAAGCTAGTCCCATTTGCCAGCGTTTGGCTCATATCCCTCTGAACCCTTCCTACTCTTAGTTCAGCCAGCTGACTAATTTGTTCTGCCCCTTGCACTAGCCACCCGCAATTCTTGGAAGTATCTGTTAAAATGAGGTTGAATACCTCACCACCCCCAAGACAGACCTGGTCTCAATTTGAAGCTGTTAAGTTGTGAAGCACTTTCTCAGCATCACTTATTGACGTCCGCAACAAGTACATAGTTCACAGCTAACTCCCACACAGAATAAACAGAAAAACACAATCATCTAAATATAACATTCACCTACACTTCTATTCATCTGTGTAAAAAAAGGTCTTGCATGAATAAATGAAACCTACCCTCCCCCATTTTCTGATTGACACTCACCCTTACTGCCCTATATGGGTCTACACATGACTTACGTATCCTCAGACACTCCCTTGAGACTGCTCACTCTGTGCTGCATCACTACATCATGTGAAGAATTCAGCTTCTTCAGACCCATCTCACCAGGTTCCCTTACAAAGACACTTTTGCCGCTCTCTTGATGAATGACTGACTGGTGAAATGCCAACGTGAGAGGTTGCAGCTCACAGGAACGAAACACTGCAAATGCTCAAAGTCAGAAATACATTCAGAAAAGAATGAAAGACACAATCAGCAGATTCACCCTGAAGTGAATGAGAGAGAGAGAGAGAGACTGGGCTTATCATGACAGCCTAGAGACTAGTAGTAATGAATATGTAGGACAGAAGGGAAGGGAGATTAAAAGGCTGATGGATGGAGAAACAGAACCACAGAGATGTACAGAGTAGGAACAGGAGTAGGCCATTCAGCCCTTCTAGCCTGCGCCTC
Source organism: Chiloscyllium punctatum (assembly GCF_047496795.1). Taxonomy (NCBI): domain Eukaryota; kingdom Metazoa; phylum Chordata; class Chondrichthyes; order Orectolobiformes; family Hemiscylliidae; genus Chiloscyllium; species Chiloscyllium punctatum. The sequence goes on along the minus strand of NC_092778.1, from coordinate 59,705,816 downwards.
CATTGAATATGATCATGGTTCATCATCCAAACCAGTCCCCTATACCTGCTTTCTCCCTATATTCTTTGATCCCTTTAGCCTTAAGAACTATTCCTAACTCCTTCAATGTTTTGGCCTGGAAGTTTGTCAAAAGGAGATGAGAATAAGTCAAACGAAGAGTGTTGAACTTCTAACAGGTTTCCTCATGGGCCAGGAGGCTCCAGACAAAAGCCCTAGGACTCCCATTTCTCAGTTGGCCACCCTCAGCTGACCTCGATCCCGTCCTGAAGTCTCTCCCATTACACCGTGATGATTCCCCGCCTCCTCCCCCTCCACAATGACATTCTCCAAGCTGTAATAATTACTAGGTAATCACTTGACTGCCAACTTCGAGTCATGGAATCATAGAGATGTATAGCATGGAAACAGAGCCTTCAGTCCAACTCGTCAATGCCGACCAGATATCCCAAACTAATCTAGTCCCATTTGCCAGCATTTGGCTCTTATCCCTCGAAACCCTTCCTATTCATATACCCATCCAGATGCCTCACAGCACCAGAGACCTGGGTTCAATTCCCGCCTCAGGCAACTCTCTGTGTGGAGTTTGCACACTCGCCCCATGTCTGAGTGGGTTTCCTCTGGGTGCTCCAGTTTCCTCCCACAGTCCGAAAATGTGCAGGTTAGGTGAATTGGCCATGCTAAATTGCCCATAGTGTTAGGTGAAGGGGTAAATGTAGGAGAATGGGTCTGGGTGGGTTGCTCTTCGGAGGGTCGGTGTGGATGTGTTGGGCCAAAGGGCCTGTTTCCATATTGTAAGCAATCTAATCTAATCTAATTTTGGTAATCTAATCTAAATGTTGCAATTGTACCGGCCTCCACCATTTTCTCTGGCAGCTCATTCCATACACATACCACCTTCTGTGTGAAAAAGTTGCCCCTTAGGTCTCTTTTAAATCTTTCCCCTCTCACCCTAAACCTATGCCCTGTAGTTCTGGACTCCCCCACCCCAGGGAAAAGACCTTGTCTACTTACCTTATCCATGTCCCTCATGATTTTATAAACCTCCATAAGGTCACCCCTCAGCCTCCGACACTCCAGGAAAAACTTCTTGGGTTACCTTGACAATCTAACAAGGCTTGGCTGTTAACATCAGCTAAGGCTAACTGCTGTTACTTCTGGACAGGCTAGATCCTTGCTAGGCCGGAACTCCAGCCTACGGTGGTATCGGGCCCCTGGAGCATGGGAATCAGGGCTGAACCTGACTGAAGAGTTGAGTGACTGGGAAGATGAAGGAGGGTTAGGAGTGTGTACCCTAGAAATTCTCTTTAAAATTTTTGACCAGTGCGAGTGCGATTCACCATTGCTCCTGAAAGATTTTACATTTACTGGCTCTGAACTTAACCTCTGCCCTGCTGTGGAAGAGTGCATAGCCACAAGGGAGGGGGTTAGCAATCACGTAGTGTCTAATAATGACCTCGGCATCTCCCGAACTATTTTAAAGGTCAAATAAGCTCCTGCCTTATCTCCCGGTCTTTAGCATTTAGTTGGGAGGCAGCAAGTGTAAACAAGTCATCGCCTGGATGGAATGAACTCCAAAAACACTGGCCTCTGACTTCAGATTCAAGCGTGTAGGAATTAGACTTGGGGAAGTGATGCCAATGAGTGATTTCACTGCAGATGCCCTTCCACCCATCACGTTAAAGGGTCAAGTAGACAATGTTATGTAACACAGTTGACACTTAGCATTCTGAGAAAGTGAGGACTGCAGATGCTGGAGATCAGAGTCGAAAAGTATGGCGCTGGGAAAGCACAGCAGGTCAGGCAGTTCAGAGACTGTGCTTTTCCAGCATCACACTTTTCGACTCAGCATTCTGAGTTAAAGAAGTAAGTGGCTTATTCACTTATGCATTCAGGGAGCAGCACGAAGGCTCTCCACCGAGTTCCAAATCGTCCTGGCTTTTCTACACAACACAGACTGCACCCCCCACTCTGGACAGACACTAAATGGAATGGAATGTCCTGATTGGTGAGAAGGTGCAAGCCTGATCCCTGACCTCAGGGGTTTGACCTGAGACTTAGTCCAGTCATATGCCTTGGAGCTCCACTGTAGTTTTATTGTCTAGTGCTGACAGGGTTTTGAGTTACGATCCGAAATGGACCCGGCATTATCGTTGGACGTCCCATCTGCCTAACTGCACCTTATTCCAGTAAATCACAGACTCAGAGTCTCCTTTCCCTTCATTATCCGATCAGTTTATCAAAGGTGAAAAGGCCGTTCTTTGTGTCTTCCATTCCCTGCCTTGGGACATCCATAATCATGTAATATGCAGCTTCCCACTAAGGGCTACCCTGCTTTAAAAAACATGAGAACTCGCAGCAGGAGTTGGCCATCCTCGGAGGTATAGTTAGTAAGTTTGCTGATGACACCAAAATTGGAGGTGTAGTGTACAGCAAAGAGAAGGTTTCCTTAGAGTACAATGGGATCTTGATCAGATGGTAAAAACGATGACTGCAGATGCTGGAAACCAGATTCTGGATTAGAGTGGTGCTGGAGAAGCACAGCAGTTCAGGCAGCATCCGAGCAGGATGGGCCAATGGGCTGAGGAGTGGCAGGTGGAGTTTAATTTAAATAAATGCGAGGTGCTGCATTTTGGAAAAGCAAATCAGGGCAGGACTTATATACTTAATGGTAATGTCCTAGGGAGTGTTGCTGAACAAAGAGACCTTGGAGTGCAGGTTCATAGCTCCTTGAAAGTGGAGTCGCAGGTAGATAGGATATTGAAGAAGATGTTTGGGTATGCTTTCCTTTATTGGTCAGAGTATTGAGTACAGGAGTTGGGAGGTCATGTTGTGGCTGTACAGGACATTGGTTAGGCCACTGTTGGAATATTGCATGCAATTCTGGTCTCCTTCCTCTCGGAAAGATATTGTGAAACTTGAAAGGGTTCAGAAAAGATTTACAAGGATGTTGTCAGGGTTGGAGGATGTGAGCTATAGGGAGAGGCTGAACAGGCTGGGGCTGTTTTCCCTGGAGCATCGGAGGCTGAGGGGTGACCTTATAGAGGTTTATAAAATCATGAGGGGCATAGATAGGATAAATAGACAAGGTCTTTTCCCCATATGGGGGAGTCCAGAACTAGAGGGCATAGGTTTAGGGGAAAGATATAAAAGGGACCTAAAGGGCAACTTTTTCACACAGAGGGTGGTACGCGATGGAATGATCTACCAGAAGAAGTGGTGGCGTCTGGTACAATTACAGCATTTAAAAGGCATTTGGATGGGTATATGAATAGGAAGGGTTTAGAGGAATATGGGCCAAGTGCTAGCAAATGGGATTAGATTAGATTAGGATAGCTGGTCGGCATGGATGGGTTGGACTGAAGGGTTTGTGTCCGTGCTGTATATCTCTATGACTCTATGACACAATATGGTCTCCTTCACACAATCATCTGGGATAATCATGTGTCCTGAGATCCTGGGAAATGCCACAATAGGAATATGACACCAGGAGTGGACCATTCAGCTCGTCAAATCTATTCACAGTCAAATGGATCACAGCTGATCTGTATTTTAACACCATTTACTCATCTCGGGTTTAATGACGTGTCCAGCAGGAATTGATCAATCCTCAGTTTGGAAATTTTCCACTTGACCCAGCTTCAGTGGGTTTTTTCGTTTAAGAGAAGAGCGATCCAGATTTCTTTTGAAGGAGATCATACAAGGCCCCTCCATTACATTGCTTCATTTTATCACAAGCCAAACTCTGAAAACCACGATCATATCGAATGGCGGAGCAGGCTTGAGGGACTGAGTGACCTACTCCTAATCCTGATGTTATTCTTTTGTGGGATGTGGGTCCCCCCTGACCAGGTCAGCGTTTAGTTCCCATCCCGAAATCCCCTGGAGGGAGTGGTAGTGATCTGCCTTCTTGTGTCGCCTCAGTCCTCAGGGTGTGGGGACACCCACATTGTTGTTCGGGAGGGAATCCCAGGATCTTGTCCCAGTGACTGTGAAGGAATGGCGGTCCCAAGTCAGGGTAATGAACTATTGTGGTGGCAAAATCACTTGTGTCAACTATTATTGGACAGTTACCTTTGACCCTTTAAAACCTATTCTAGGGACAGCAGTGTGAACCCACCCTCTGCTCCAGTCCACCGTCCAAACCCCTCGAGGTGTGCCCCTCCACTAGGCTACCCAACAGCAATCAAGCCTTCATCAGGGCTTTAGTCAGCTCAGGATGAGACTTCCCCTCCCATCGGGGGACAGAGGAGACTGGTTCCCAGGTTTGCAAGGCACTGGGAATTGTGGAACCTCCTGGGATAGCACCCAGTGGAAATGTCAAGGACACATCACGCCCGGGGGATGGGAGGGAGGGGTGGACATGCCCGGGGGTTGGGAGGGAAGGATGGTCACACCCGGGGGATGGGGGGATGGGTGGTCACGCCCAGGGGATGGGCGGGAGGGGTGGTCATGCCTGGGGGACGGGAGGGAGGGGTGGACATGCCCGGGGGTTGGGGGGAAGGGTGGACACGCCCAGGGGATGGGGGGGGAGGGGTGGTCACGCCCGGGGGATGGGGAGGAGGGGTGGGAAGAAAGGCTTCAATTGGGTACAAATTGGAAATGGCCACTCAATGGTTCAGCAGTCTTACTTCAGAGTTGCATGGGGGTGGGAGGGGGTTCAGGTGGATATACATAAGAAACAGGGCCCTGGGCATTACATACCCCACCCTTTATCATTCCCCCAAACTGCCTTCCAACCCACCCCCTTGTCCTGCCAGTCTGAAGGATGGGGGAGAGGGGTAAAGTTCCAGTCCAGGGATTGCCATGCTGTATTCCGACTCTCCATTGCAGAACTGAGGGAGTGCTGCACTGTCACAGGTTACACCTCAAGCCTCATCTCCCTGCTGAGGGATGGGGAGAGGGTGTGAGGTGTAAAAGGAACCCCCACCCAGGAGAGGATGTATGTATATGGGGGGGGAGAGAATAGGAGTCTTCTCTGGTATCCCCTGGCTAATATGTGCCCTTCAACTTGATATCACAAAAATAAATTGATGCTCTGCTCAATTGCCCCGTCGTGAGCAGGGACGTGCAGGTTCGGGTGGGTTAGCCATGGGAAATGTAGGGTTACAGGGATCGGATGGTCCGGAGAGGGAGGGAGGGAAGGGGGGTAAACTGGGTGAGGCGCTCTTTGGAATGTCAATGATGGGCAGAATGGCCTACTTCCACCCTGTATGAATTCTGTGCTCACACAGTCGAACTGCTGTTTGTGGGATCTTGCTGTGCGAAAGTTGCTGGCTGCTCGGTTACACAGCAGCGAGCCCACTAAAAAAAAAGATTTCGGCTGATTATGCCGCGGGGCTATATAAATGCAATACATTCCTTTCTGGTTGAAACAAAGGGGGTTGGGACTGGGGATTGGACGGTGGGGTGCGGGGGTGTTCTGTCCCTTCCCCTGTACATAGGGTTTGTTTTTTTGTGAACCGCTGTTTTCTGTTTATTGTCAACTGTATTTTGTACTATTTAATAAAATTTTTTTTAAAAATAAATCAAGGGGTTACTTAACCCCCAGCTGATAAGGTTGGGGACAGAAATCCCGGGTTAAATGATGACGGGAATTGGGATTATTGTCAGGAATACCCATGAACAAACTCTGATATTCTCTGTGTGTGTGTGTGTGTGTGTTGACTTGGTCTTCCAGACCATGAGCCAAGCTGCTGCACTAAAATACAGTCTAGCCCTAACTGCGCACTGGACTTCAAAAGGAACAACTTTCGAACCATTTTACTCTAATTCAAACCTGTCACAATCTGGAGGTGAAAATAACTCACACCCCAGGGACCCTCTCTGTTAGTCAACATGCAACTTCAGACTGGAAAACGAGGAATTGGACCGATTTCGAAGAAACGACGAGTTTAAGGTCCAGAAGATGTCATTCGCGATAGTAATGCCTTCTTGTCTGAATGAGAGTTCGTAGTTTCATTGATGTGGTGTCGCTTCCCCGAAATCCGAACTACGTATCACTTGTATCTAAAGGAGGTCAGAAACCAATTCCAGGAAGGCCACAGGCACCTTTTCTGAACCCTCGGTATCAGACCAATTTGCCCCCGGCTCACTCCCCCCACCCCCAAAAAGAAGCCGGTCCCTTCACTCGCTCCCTCTGGCCACACGGAACATTCACAGCAATATCCCGCGCCCCCCCCACCAAGCTCTCTGCTCAGGGCTCTGACAGCACAGACATCACTCTCACAGCAAACATGCAGACGCACTGATACAAACACACACTGATACATGCAAACACACACTTGACACATGCAGGCACACTAATAAAAACACATTGACACACACACTGACACATGCAGGCACACTAATACAAACACACTGACACACAGACACACTGATACATACAGGCACACTAGTACACACACACTGACATACAAACTAATACAAACACACTGACACACACACACTGACAAATGCAGGCACACTAATACAAACACACTGACACACACACTGACACACAAAATAATACAAACACACTGACACACACACACACTGACACATGCAGGCACACTAATACAAACACACTGACACACACACTGACACACAAAATAATACAAACACACTGACACACACACACACTGACACATGCAGGCACACTAATACAAACACACTGACAGACACACTGACAAATGCAGACACACTAATACAAACACACTGACACACACACTGACACATGCAAGCACACGAATACAAACACACTGACACATGCAGACACACATACAAACACACTGACACACACACTGACAAATGCAGGCACACTAATACAAACACACTGACACACACACTGACGCATGCAGGCACACTACTACAAACACTGACACAGAGACACACTGACAAAATGCAGACACACTAATACAAACACACATACAAACACACTGACACATGCAGGCACACTAATACAAACACACTGACACACACGCACACAGACACATGCAGGCACACTATTGAAACACACTGACACACTGACACATGTAGGCACACTAATTCATACACACTGACACGCACACACTGATACATGCATACACACGAATACAAACACACTGACACATGCAGACACACTAATACAAACACACTGACACACACACACACACTGACACATGCAGGCACACTAATAAAAACACACTGACACACACACACTGACATATGCAGACACACGAATACAAACACACTGACACATGCAGACACACTAATACAAACACTGACACACACACACACTGACACATGCAGGCACACTAATACAAACACACTGACACACACACACTGACACATGCAGGCTCACTAATAGAATCACTGACACACAGACACGCTGACACATGCAGACACACTAATACAAACACACTGACACATGCAGACACACTAATTCTAACACACTGACACACACACACACACTGACACATGCAGACACACTAATACAAACACACTGACACGCACACACTGACACATGCAGACACACTAATACAAACACACTGACACACATACACTGACACATGCAGACACACTAATACAAACACACTGACACATGCAGACACACTAATACAAACACTGACACACAAATACAAACACACTGACACACACAAAGACTGACACATGCAGGCACACTAATATGAACACTGACACACACACACTGACACATGCAGGCACACTAATACAAACACACTGACACACACACACTGACACATGCAGACACACTAATACAAACACTGACACACAAATACAAACACACTGACACACACAAAGACTGACACATGCAGGCACACTAATATGAACACTGACACACACACACTGACACATGCAGGCACACTAATACAAACACACTGACACACACACACTGACACATGCAGACACACTAATACAAACACACTGACACACACACACTGACACATGCAGACACACTAATACAAACACACTGACACATGCAGACACACTAATACAAACACTGACACACAAATACAAACACACTGACACACACAAAGACTGACACATGCAGGCACATTAATATGAACACTGACACATGCAGGCACACTAATACAAACACACTGACACACACACACTGACACATGCAGACACACTAATTCTAACACACTGACACACACACACACTGACACATGCAGACACACTAATACACACACTGAAACACACACACTGACACATGCAGGCACACTAATACAAACACTGACACACACACACTAATACAAACACTGACAGACACACTGACACATGCAGGCACACTAATACAAACACACTGACACACTGACACATGTAGGCACACTAATTCATACACACTGACAAGCACACACTGATACATGCATACACATGAATACAAACACACTGACACATGCAGACACACTAATACAAACACACTGACACACACACACTGACACATTCAGGCACATTAATACAAACACACTGACACTCACACACTGACACATTCAGGCACACTAATACAAACACACTGACACACACACACTGACACATGCAGGCACACTAATATAAACACACTGACACACACACACTGACACATGCAGGCTCACTAATACAATCACTGACACACAGACACGCTGACACATGCAGACACACTAATACAAACACACTGACACATGCAGACACGCTAATTCTAACACACTGACACACACACACACACTGACACACACACACTGACACATGCAGACACACTAAAACAAACACACTGACACGCACACACTGACACATGCAGACACACTAATACAAACACACTGACACATGCAGACACACTAATACAAACACTGACACACAAATACAAACACTGACACACACAAAGACTGACACATGCAGGCACACTAATATGAACACTGACACACACACACTGACACATGCAGGCACACTAATACAAACACACTGACACACACACACTGACACATGCAGACACACTAATACAAACACACTGACACACACAAAGACTGACACATGCAGGCACACTAATACAAACACACTGACACACACACACTGACACATGCAGACACACTAATTCTAACACACTGACACACACACACTGACACATGCAGACACACTAATACAAACACACTGACACACACACACTGACACATGCAGACACACTAATACAAACACACTGACACACACAAAGACTGACACATGCAGGCACACTAATACAAACACACTGACACACACACACTGACACATGCAGACACACTAATACAAACACTGACACACAAATACAAACACACTGACACACACAAAGACTGACACATGCAGGCACACTAATATGAACACTGACACACACACACTGACACATGCAGGCACACTAATACAAACACACTGACACACACACACTGACACATGCAGACACACTAATACAAACACACTGACACACACACACTGACACATGCAGACACACTAATACAAACACACTGACACATGCAGACACACTAATACAAACACTGACACACAAATACAAACACACTGACACACACAAAGACTGACACATGCAGGCACATTAATATGAACACTGACACATGCAGGCACACTAATACAAACACACTGACACACACACACTGACACATGCAGACACACTAATTCTAACACACTGACACACACACACACTGACACATGCAGACACACTAATACACACACTGAAACACACACACTGACACATGCAGGCACACTAATACAAACACTGACACACACACACTAATACAAACACTGACAGACACACTGACACATGCAGGCACACTAATACAAACACACTGACACACTGACACATGTAGGCACACTAATTCATACACACTGACAAGCACACACTGATACATGCATACACATGAATACAAACACACTGACACATGCAGACACACTAATACAAACACACTGACACACACACACTGACACATTCAGGCACATTAATACAAACACACTGACACTCACACACTGACACATTCAGGCACACTAATACAAACACACTGACACACACACACTGACACATGCAGGCACACTAATATAAACACACTGACACACACACACTGACACATGCAGGCTCACTAATACAATCACTGACACACAGACACGCTGACACATGCAGACACACTAATACAAACACACTGACACATGCAGACACGCTAATTCTAACACACTGACACACACACACACACTGACACACACACACTGACACATGCAGACACACTAAAACAAACACACTGACACGCACACACTGACACATGCAGACACACTAATACAAACACACTGACACATGCAGACACACTAATACAAACACTGACACACAAATACAAACACTGACACACACAAAGACTGACACATGCAGGCACACTAATATGAACACTGACACACACACACTGACACATGCAGGCACACTAATACAAACACACTGACACACACACACTGACACATGCAGACACACTAATACAAACACACTGACACACACAAAGACTGACACATGCAGGCACACTAATACAAACACACTGACACACACACACTGACACATGCAGACACACTAATTCTAACACACTGACACACACACACTGACACATGCAGACACACTAATACAAACACACTGACACACACACACTGACACATGCAGACACACTAATACAAACACACTGACACACACAAAGACTGACACATGCAGGCACACTAATACAAACACACTGACACACACACACTGACACATGCAGACACACTAATTCTAACACACTGACACACACACACTGACACATGCAGACACACTAATACACACACTGAAACACACACACTGACACATGCAGACACACTAATACAAACACTGACACACACACACTAATACAAACACTGACAGACACACTGACACATGCAGGCACACTAATACAAACACACTGACACATGCAGACACACTAATACAAACACACTGACACACAGACACACTGACACATACAGGCACACTAATACAAACACACTGACACATGCAGACACACTAATACAAACACACTGACACACACACACAAACTGACACATGCAGGCACACTAATACAAACACTGACACACTGCCACATGTAGACACACTAATACAAACACACTTACACACACACACACTGACACATGCAGGCACACTAATACAAACGCACTGACACACACACTGATACATGCAGACACACTAATTCTAACACACTGATACACACACACTGACACATGCAGGCACACTAATACATACACACTGACACACACACACTGTCACATGCAGGCACACTAATACAAACACACTGACACGCACACACACAGAAACGTGCAGGCACATTAATACCAACACACTGACACACACACACTGACACATGCAGGCACACTAATAAAAACACACTGACACACTGACACATGCAGGCACACTAATACAAACACTGACACACAGACACACTGACACATGCAGACACAATAATACAATCACTGACACACTGACACGTGCAGGCACACTAATACAAACACACTGACACATGCAGGCACACTAATACAAACACACTGACACAAACACACTGACACATGCAGGCACACTAATACAAACACTGACACACACACACTGACACATGCAGGCACACTAATACAAACACACTGACACACACACACTGACACATGCAGACACACTAATACACACACTGAAACACACACACTGACACATGCAGACACACTAATACAAACACTGACACACACACACTAATACAAACACTGACAGACACACTGACACATGCAGGCACACTAATACAAACACACTGACACATGCAGACACACTAATACAAACACACTGACACACAGACACACTGACACATACAGGCACACTAATACAAACACACTGACACATGCAGACACACTAATACAAACACACTGACACACACACACAAACTGACACATGCAGGCACACTAATACAAACACTGACACACTGCCACATGTAGACACACTAATACAAACACACTTACACACACACACACACTGACACATGCAGGCACACTAATACAAACGCACTGACACACACACTGATACATGCAGACACACTAATTCTAACACACTGATACACACACACTGACACATGCAGGCACACTAATACAAACACACTGACACGCACACACACAGAAACGTGCAGGCACATTAATACCAACACACTGACACACACACACTGACACATGCAGGCACACTAATAAAAACACACTGACACACTGACACATGCAGGCACACTAATACAAACACACTGACACACAGACACACTGACACATGCAGGCACACTAATACAAACACTGACACACAGACACACTGACACATGCAGACACAATAATACAATCACTGACACACTGACACGTGCAGGCACACTAATACAAACACACTGACACACACACACTGACACATGCAGGCACACTAATACAAACACACTGACACAAACACACTGACACATGCAGGCACACTAATACAATCACAGACACACTGACACATGCAGGCACACTAATACAAACACTGACACACACACACTGACACATGCAGGCACACTAATACAAACACACTGACACACCGACACACTAACACATGCAGGCACACTAATACAAACACTGACACACACACACTGACACATGCAGTCACACTAATACAATCACTGACACACTGACACATGCAAGCACACTAATACAAACACACGGACACACACACACTGACACACGCAGGCACACTAATACAAACACTGACACACAGACACACTGACACATGCAGACACTCTAATACAAACACACACACACACACACACTGACACATGCTAGCACACTAATACAAACACTGACACACAAACTCATGCAGACACACTAATACAAACACACTGATAAACACACACACTGACACATGCAGGCACACTAATACAAACACACTGACAGACACATACAGACACACTAATACAAACACAGACATACTGACACATGCAGGCACACTAATACAAACACACTGACACACAGACACACTGACACATGCAGGCACACTAATACAAACACACTGACAAACACACACACTGACACATGCAGGCACACTAATACAAACACTGACACACACACACTAATACAAACACTGACAGACACACTGACACATGCAGGCACACTAATACAAACACACTGACACATGCAGACACACTAATACAAACACACTGACACACAGACACACTGACACATACAGGCACACTAATACAAACACACTGACACATGCAGACACACTAATACAAACACACTGACACACACACACAAACTGACACATGCAGACACACTAATACAAACACACTGACACACAGACACACTGACACATACAGGCACACTAATACAAACACACTGACACATGCAGACACACTAATACAAACACACTGACAAACACACACACTGACACATGCAGGCACACTAATACAAACACTGACACACACACACTAATACAAACACTGACAGACACACTGACACATGCAGGCACACTAATACAAACACACTGACACATGCAGACACACTAATACAAACACACTGACACACAGACACACTGACACATACAGGCACACTAATACAAACACACTGACACATGTAGACACACTAATACAAACACACTTACACACACACACACTGACACATGCAGGCACACTAATACAAACGCACTGACACACACACTGATACATGCAGACACACTAATTCTAACACACTGATACACACACACTGACACATGCAGGCACACTAATACATACACACTGACACACACACACTGTCACATGCAGGCACACTAATACAAACACACTGACACGCACACACACAGAAACGTGCAGGCACATTAATACCAACACACTGACACACACACACTGACACATGCAGGCACACTAATAAAAACACACTGACACACTGACACATGCAGGCACACTAATACAAACACTGACACACAGACACACTGACACATGCAGACACAATAATACAATCACTGACACACTGACACGTGCAGGCACACTAATACAAACACACTGACACATGCAGGCACACTAATACAAACACACTGACACAAACACACTGACACATGCAGGCACACTAATACAATCACAGACACACTGACACATGCAGGCACACTAATACAAACACTGACACACACACACTGACACATGCAGACACACTAATACAAACACACTGACACACACACACAAACTGACACATGCAGGCACACTAATACAAACACTGACACACTGCCACATGTAGACACACTAATACAAACACACTTACACACACACACACTGACACATGCAGGCACACTAATACAAACGCACTGACACACACACTGATACATGCAGACACACTAATTCTAACACACTGATACACACACACTGACACATGCAGGCACACTAATACATACACACTGACACACACACACTGTCACATGCAGGCACACTAATACAAACACACTGACACGCACACACACAGAAACGTGCAGGCACATTAATACCAACACACTGACACACACACACTGACACATGCAGGCACACTAATAAAAACACACTGACACACTGACACATGCAGGCACACTAATACAAACACTGACACACAGACACACTGACACATGCAGACACAATAATACAATCACTGACACACTGACACGTGCAGGCACACTAATACAAACACACTGACACATGCAGGCACACTAATACAAACACACTGACACAAACACACTGACACATGCAGGCACACTAATACAATCACAGACACACTGACACATGCAGGCACACTAATACAAACACTGACACACACACACTGACACATGCAGGCACACTAATACAAACACACTGACACACCGACACACTAACACATGCAGGCACACTAATACAAACACTGACACACACACACTGACACTTGCAGTCACACTAATACAATCACTGACATACTGACACATGCAAGCACACTAATACAAACACACGGACACACACACACTGACACATGCAGGCACACTAATACAAACACTGACACATGCAGACACTCTAATACAAACACACACACACACACACACTGACACATGCTAGCACACTAATACAAACACTGACACACAAACTCATGCAGACACACTAATACAAACACACTGATAAACACACACACTGACACATGCAGGCACACTAATACAAACACACCGACACACACACACTGACACATGCAGACACACTAATACAAACACACTGACAGACACATACAGACACACTAATACAAACACAGACATACTGACACATGCAGGCACACTAATACAAACACACTGACACACAGACACACTGACACATGCAGGCACACTAATACAAACACACTGACAGACACACACACTGACACATGCAGACACACTAATACAAACACTGACAGACACACTGACACATGCAGGCACACTAATACAAACACTGACACACAGACACACTGCCACGTGCAGACACACTAATACAAACACACTTACACACACACACACACTGACACAAGCAGGCACACTAATACAAACGCACTGACACACACACAGATACATGCAGACACACTAATTCTAACACACTGACACACACACACACTGACACATGCAGGCACACTAATACATACACACTGACACACACACACTATCACATGCAGGCACACTAATACAAACACACTGACACACACACACACTGAAACGTGCAGGCACACTAATACCAACACACTGACACACATACACTGACACATGCAGACACACTAATTCTAACACACTGACACACACACACACTGACACATGCAGGCACACTAATACATACACACTGACACACACACACTGACACATGCAGACACACTAATACAAACACACTGACAGACACATACAGACACACTAATACAAACACAGACATACTGACACATGCAGGCACACTAATACAAACACACTGACACACAGACACACTGACACATGCAGGCACACTAATACAAACACACTGACAGACACACACACTGACACATGCAGACACACTAATACAAACACTGACAGACACACTGACACATGCAGGCACACTAATACAAACACTGACACACACACACTGACACATGCAGTCACACTAATACAATCACTGACACACTGACACATGCAAGCACACTAATACAAACACACGGACACACACACACTGACACACGCAGGCACACTAATACAAACACTGACACACAGACACACTGACACATGCAGACACTCTAATACAAACACACACACACACACACACACACTGACACATGCTGGCACACTAATACAAACACTGACACACAAACACATGCAGACACACTAATACAAACACACTGATAAAAACACACACTGACACATGCAGGCACACTAATACAAACACACCGACACACACACACTGACACATGCAGACACACTAATACAAACACACTGACAGACACATACAGACACACTAATACAAACACAGACATACTGACACATGCAGGCACACTAATACAAACACACTGACACACAGACACACTGACACATGCAGGCACACTAATACAAACACACTGACAGACACACACACTGACACATGCAGACACACTAATACAAACACTGACAGACACATTGCCACGTGCAGACACACTAATACAAACACACTTACACACACACACACACTGACACATGCAGACACACTAATACAAACACACTGACACACACACACTGACACATGCAGGCTCACTAATACAAACACACTGACACACACACACTGACACATGCAGGCTCACTAATACAATCACTGACACACAGACACGCTGACACATGCAGACACACTAATACAAACACACTGACACATGCAGACACACTAATTCTAACACACTGACACACACACACACACTGACACATGCAGACACACTAATACAAACACACTGACACGCACACACTGACACATGCAGACACACTAATACAAACACACTGACACATGCAGACACACTAATACAAACACTGACACACAAATACAAACACTGACACACACAAAGACTGACACATGCAGGAACACTAATATGAACACTGACACACACACACTGACACATGCAGGCACACTAATACAAACACACTGACACACACACACTGACACATGCAGGCACACTAATACAAACACACTGACACATGCAGACACACTAATACAAACACACTGACACACACACACTGACACATGCAGGCACACTAATACAAACACACTGACACACACACACTGACACATGCAGACACACTAATACAAACACACTGACACATGCAGACACACTAATACAAACACTGACACACAAATACAAACACACTGACACACACAAAGACTGACACATGCAGGCACACTAATACAAACACACTGACACACACACACTGACACATGCAGACACACTAATTCTAACACACTGACACACACACACTGACACATGCAGACACACTAATACACACACTGAAACACACACACTGACACATGCAGGCACACTAATACAAACACTGACACACACACACACTAATACAAACACTGACAGACACACTGACACATGCAGACACACTAATACAAACACACTGACACACAGACACACTGACACATGCAGGCACACTAATACAAACACACTGACACATGCAGACACACTAATACAAACACACTGACACACACACACAAACTGACACATGCAGGCACACTAATACAAACACTGACACACTGCCACATGTAGACACAATAATACAAACACACTTACACACACACACACTGACACATGCAGGCACACTAATACAAACGCACTGACACACACACTGATACATGCAGACACACTAATTCTAACACACTGATACACACACACTGACACATGCAGGCACACTAATACATACACACTGACACACACACACTGTCACATGCAGGCACACTAATACAAACACACTGACACGCACACACACAGAAACGTGCAGGCACATTAATACCAACACACTGACACACACACACTGACACATGCAGGCACACTAATAAAAACACACTGACACACTGACACATGCAGGCACACTAATACAAACACACTGACACACAGACACACTGACACATGCAGGCACACTAATACAAACACTGACACACAGACACACTGACACATGCAGACACAATAATACAATCACTGACACACTGACACGTGCAGGCACACTAATACAAACACACTGACACACACACTGACACATGCAGGCACACTAATACAAACACACTGACACAAACACACTGACACATGCAGGCACACTAATACAATCACAGACACACAGACACACTGACACATGCAGGCACACTAATACAAACACTGACACACAGACACACTGACACATGCAGACACAATAATACAATCACTGACACACTGACACGTGCAGGCACACTAATACAAACACACTGACACACACACTGACACATGCAGGCACACTAATACAAACACACTGACACAAACACACTGACACATGCAGGCACACTAATACAAACACTGACACACACACACTGACACATGCAGGCACACTAATACAAACACACTGACACACCGACACACTAACACATGCAGGCACACTAATACAAACACTGACACACTGACACATGCAAGCACACTAATACAAACACACGGACACACACACATTGACACGTGCAGGCACACTAATACAAACACACTGACACACACACTGACACATGCAGGCACACTAATACAAACACACTGACACAAACACACTGACACATGCAGGCACACTAATACAATCACAGACACACTGACACATGCAGGCACACTAATACAAACACTGACACACACACACTGACACATGCAGGCACACTAATACAAACACACTGACACACCGACACACTAACACATGCAGGCACACTAATACAAACACTGACACACACACACTGACACATGCAGTCACACTAATACAAACACTGACACACACACACTGACACATGCAGTCACACTAATACAATCACTGACACACTGACACATGCAAGCACACTAATACAAACACACGGACACACACACACTGACACACGCAGGCACACTAATACAAACACTGACACACAGACACACTGACACATGCAGACACTCTAATACAAACACACACACACACACACACACACTGACACATGCTGGCACACTAATACAAACACTGACACACAAACACATGCAGACACACTAATACAAACACACTGATAAAAACACACACTGACACATGCAGGCACACTAATACAAACACACCGACACACACACACTGACACATGCAGACACACTAATACAAACACACTGACAGACACATACAGACACACTAATACAAACACAGACATACTGACACATGCAGGCACACTAATACAAACACACTGACACACAGACACACTGACACATGCAGGCACACTAATACAAACACACTGACAGACACACACACTGACACATGCAGACACACTAATACAAACACTGACAGACACACTAACACATGCAGGCACACTAATACAAACACTGACACACACACACTGACACTTGCAGTCACACTAATACAATCACTGACACACTGACACATGCAAGCACACTAATACAAACACACGGACACACACACACTGACACTCGCAGGCACACTAATACAAACACTGACACACAGACACACTGACACATGCAGACACTCTAATACAAACACACACACACACACACACACTGACACATGCTGGCACACTAATACAAACACTGACACACAAACACATGCAGACACACTAATACAAACACACTGATAAAAACACACACTGACACATGCAGGCACACTAATACAAACACACCGACACACACACTGACACATGCAGACACACTAATACAAACACACTGACAGACACATACAGACACACTAATACTAACACAGACATACTGACACATGCAGGCACACTAATACAAACACACTGACACACAGACACACTGACACATGCAGGCACACTAATACAAACACACTGACAGACACACACACTGACACATGCAGACACACTAATACAAACACTGACAGACACACTGCCACGTGCAGACACACTAATACAAACACACTTACACACACACACACACTGACACAAGCAGGCACACTAATACAAACGCACTGACACACACACTGATACATGCAGACACACTAATTCTAACACACTGACACACACACACACTGACACATGCAGGCACACTAATACATACACACTGACACACACACACTATCACATGCAGGCACACTAATACAAACACACTGACACACACACACACACTGAAACGTGCAGGCACACTAATACCAACACACTGACACACATACACTGACACATGCAGGCACACTAATAAAAACACACTGACACACAGACACACTGACACATGCAGGCACACTAATACAAACACACAGACACACAGACACACTGGCACATGCAGACACACTAATACAAACACAGACACACTGACACATGCAGACACAATAATACAAACACTGACACACAGACACACTGACACGTGCAGGCACACTAATGCAAACACACTGACACACACACACTGACACATGCAGGCACACTAATACAAACACACTGACACAAACACACTGACACATGCAGGCACACTAATACAATCACTGACACACAGACACAC
Organism: Chiloscyllium punctatum; assembly: GCF_047496795.1. NCBI lineage: Eukaryota > Metazoa > Chordata > Chondrichthyes > Orectolobiformes > Hemiscylliidae > Chiloscyllium > Chiloscyllium punctatum. Next base: position 59,685,182 of record NC_092778.1, on the reverse strand, counting down.
TGACACATGCAGGCACACTAAGACAAACACTGACACACACACTGACACATGCAGGCACACTAATACAATCACTGACACACAGACACACTGACACATGCAGGCACACTAATACAAACACTGACACACACACACACTGACACATGCAGGCACACTAATACAAACACACTGACACACAGACACACTGACACATGCAGGCACACTAATACAAAGACTGACACATACACACTGACACATGCAGGCACACTAATACAATCACTGACACACAGACACACTGACACATGCAGGCACACTAATACAAACACACGGACACACACACACTGACACATGCAGGCACACTAATACAAATACTGACACACAGACACACTGACACATGCAGACACACTAATACAAACACACTCGCACACACACACACTGACACATGCAGGCACACTAATACAAACAGTGACACACAGACACATGCAGACACACTAATACAAACACACTGACAAACACACACACTGACACATGCAGGCACACTAATACAAACACACCAACACACACACACACACACACTGACACATGCAGACACACTAATACAAACACACTGATAAACACACACACTGACACATGCAGGCACACTAATACAAACACACCGACACACACACACACTGACACATGCAGACACACTAATATAAACACACTGACACACACACACTGACTCATGGAGACACACTAGTACAAACACACTGACACACACACACTGACACATGCAGACACACTAATACAAACACACTGACAAACACGCACACTGACACATGCAGGCACACTAATACAAACACACCAACACACACACACACACACTGACACACGCAGACACACTAATACAAACACTGACACACAGACACACTGACACATGCAGGCACACTAATATAAACACACTGAAACACAGACACACTGACACATGCAGGCACACTAATACAAACACACTGACACACACACACTGACACATGCAGACACACAAATACAAACACACTGACACACACACATAGTGACACATGCAGGCATACTAATACAAACACACTGACACACCCACACACTGACACATGCAGACACACTAATACAAACACACTGACACACAGACACACTGACACATGCAGACACACGAAAACAAACACTGACACTAAGACACACTGACATATGCAGGCACACTAATAAAAACACACTGACACACACACACACACTGACACATGCAGGCACACCAATAAAAACACTGACAAACAGACACACTGAAACATGCAGACACACTAATACAAACACACGGACACACACACACTGACACACGCAGGCACACTAATACAAACAGTGACACACACACACACTGACACATGCAGACACATTAATACAAACACACTGACACACAGACACATGCAGACACACTAATACAAACACTGACACACACACATTGATACATGCATACACACTAATACATACACACTGACACCCACACACTGACACATGCAGACACACTAATACAAACACACTGACACACACACACACTGACACATGCAGACACACTAATACAAACACACGGACCCACACACACTGACACATCCAGGCACCCTAATACAAACACACTGACACACAGACACACTGACACATGCAGGCACACTAATACAAACACACTGACACATGCAGACACACTAATACAAACACACTGACACACACACACTCTGACACATGAAGGCACACTAATACAAACACTGACACACACACACACAGTGACACATGCAGGCACACTAATACAAACACACTGACACTCACACACACTCTGACACATGAAGGCACACTAATACAAACACTGACACACACACACTGACACATGCAGACACACTAAGACAAACACACTGACACACACACACACTGACACATGCAGACACACTAATACAAACACACTGACACACACACACACTCTGACACATGAAAGCACACTAGTACAAACACTGACACACACACACAGTGACACATGCGGACACACTAATACAAACACACTGACACACAGACACATGCAGACACACTAATACAAACACTGACACACACACATTGATACATGCATACACACTAATACATACACACTGACACACACACACTGACACATGCAGGCACACTAATACATAAACACTGACACATGCAGACACAATAATACAAACACTGACACACAGACACACTGACACATGCAGGCACACTAATACATAAACACTGACACATGCAGACACAATAATACAAACACTGACACACAGACACACTGACACATGCAGGCACACTAATACAAACACTGACACACACACACTGACACATGCAGACACAATAATACAAACACTGAAACACAGTCACACTGACACATGCAGGCACACTAATACAAACACACTGACACACACACACACTGACACATGCAGACACACTAATACAAACACACGGACCCACACACACTGACACATCCAGGCACCCTAATACAAACACACTGACACACAGACACACTGACACATGCAGACACAATAATACAAACACTGATACACAGACACACTAACACATGCAGGCACACTAATACAAACACACTGACACATGCAGACACACTAATACAAACACACTGACACACACACACACTCTGACACATGAAGGCACACTAATACAAACACTGACACACACACACACAGTGACACATGCAGGCACACTAATACAAACACACTGACACTCACACACACTCTGACACATGAAGGCACACTAATACAAACACTGACACACACACACTGACACATGCAGACACACTAAGACAAACACACTGACACACACACACACTGACACATGCAGACACACTAATACAAACACACTGACACACACACACACTCTGACACATGAAGGCACACTAGTACAAACACTGACACACACACACAGTGACACATGCGGACACACTAATACAAACACACTGACCCACACACACTGACACATGCAGGCACACTAATACAAACACACTGACACATGCAGGCACACTAATACAAACACATTGACACACACATACTGACACATGCAGACACACTAATACAAACACACTGACACACACACACACTGACATGAAGGCACAGTAATACAAACACTGACACACACACACACAGTGACACATGCAAGGAACACTAATACAAACACTGACACACACACACTGACACATGCAGGCACACTAATACAAACACTGACATACAGACACATGCAGACACACTAATACAAGCACACTGACACACACACACTGACACATGCAGACACACTAATACAAACACACTGACACACACACACTCTGACACATGAAGGCACAGTAATACAAACACTGACACACACACACACTGACACATGCAGGCACACTAATACAAACACTGACACACACACACTGACACATGCAGGCACAATAATACAAACACATTGACACACAGACACACTGACACATGCAGGCACACTAATATAAACACACTGACACACGCACACTGACACATGCAGGCAAACTAATACAAACACACTGACACACATACATTGACACATGCAGGCACACTAATTCAAACACTGACATACAGACACATGCAGACACACTAATACAAACACACTGACACACAGACACAATGACACATGCAGACACACAAAAAAAAACCGGACACACAAACACACTGACACATGCAGGCACACTAATATAAACACACTGACACACGCACACTGACACATGCAGGCAAACTAATACAAACACACTGACACACATACATTGACACATGCAGGCACACTAATTCAAACACTGACATACAGACACATGCAGACACACTAATACAAACACACTGACACACAGACACAATGACACATGCAGACACACAAAAACAAATACGGACACACAGACACACTGACACATGCAGGCACACTAATACAAACACACTGACACACACACACACTGACACATGCAGGCACACTAATACAAACACACTGACACACACACTGACACATGCAGACACACTAATACAAACACACTGACACACACACACTGACACATGCATTCACACTAATACAAACACACTGACACACACACACTGACACATGCAGACACACTGACACATGCAGACCCACTAATATAAAAACTGACACACACACACACACACACACAAACACCGACACATGCAGGCAGACTGATACAAACACTGACACGCACACACACTGACACATGCAGTCACACTAATACAAATACACTGACACATGCAGGTACACTAATACAAACACACTGACACACACAAACTGACACATGCAGGCACACTAATACCAACACACTGACACACACACACTGACACATGCTGGCTCACTAATACAAACACTGAAACAAAGACACACTGACACATGCAGACACGCTAATACAAACACACTTACACACACTAACACATGCAGGCACACTAATACAAACACACTGACACACACACACACTGACACATGCAGACACACTAATACAAAACACACTGATACTTGCAGGCACACTAATACAAACGCACTGACACACACACTGATACATTCAGACACACTAATACAAACACACTGACACACATACACTGACACATGCAGGCACAATAATACAAACACACTGACACACAGACACACTGACACATGCAGACACACTAATACAAACACGCTGACACACACACACACTCACGCATGCAGGCACACTAATACAAACACACTGACATACACACTGACACATGCAGGCACACTAATACAAACACACTGACACACAGACACACTGACACATGCAGACACAATAATACAAACACTGACACACAGACGCATTGACACATGCAGACACAATAATACAAACACTGACACACACACACACTGACACACGCAGACACACTAATACAAACACACTGACACACAGACACACTGACACATGCAGGCACACTAATATAAACACACTGAAACACAGACACACTGACACCTGCAGGCACACTAATACAAACACACTGACACACACACACTGACACATGCAGACACACTAATACAAACACACTGATACACCCACACACTGACACATGCAGACACACTAATACAAACACACTGACACACATACACACTGACACATGCAGACACACGAAAACAAACACTGACACACAGACACACTGACATATGCAGGCACAATAATACAAACAGACTGACACACACACACACACTGACACATGCAGGCACACTAATACAAACACACTGACTCACACACACTGACACATGCAGACACAATAATACAAACACTGACACACAGACACATTGACACATGCAGACACAATAATACAAACACTGACACACAGACACACTGACACATGCAGGCACACTAATACAAACACACTGACACACACACACTGACACATGCAAACACACAAATACATACACACTGATATACACACACACTGACACATGCAGGCACACTAATACAAACACACTGACGCACACACTGACACATGCAGGCACACTAATACAAACACACTGACACACAGACACACTGACACATGCAGGCACACTAATACAAACACACTGACACACACACACACTGACACATGCAGGCACACTAATACAAACACACTGACACACACACTGACACATGCAGGCACACTAATACAAACACACTGACACACACACACTGACACATGCTGGCTCACTAATACAAACACTGAAACACAGACACACTGACACATGCAGACATGCTAATATAAACACACTTACACACACTAACACATGCAGGCACACTAATACAAACACACTGACACACACACACACTGACACATGCAGACACACTAATACAAACACACTGATACATGCAGGCACACTAATACAAACGCACTGACACACACACTGATACATGCAGACACACTAATACAAACACACTGACACACACACACTGACACATGCTGGCTCACTAATACAAACACTGAAACACAGACACACTGACACATGCAGACACACTAATATAAACACACTTACACACACTGACACATGCAGACACACTAATACAAACATGCTGACACACACACACACTCACGCATGCAGGCATACTAATACAAACACACTGACACACACACACTGACACATGCAGGCACACTAATACAAACACACTGACACATGCAGACACACTAATACAAACACTGACACACAGACACATTGACACGTGCAGACACAATAATACAAACACTGACACACAGACACACTGACACATGCAGGCACACTAATATAAACACACTGAAACACTGACACATGCAGGCACACTAATACAAACACACTGACACACACACACTGCCACATGCAGACACACTAATACAAACACACTGACACACCCACACACTGACACATGCAGACACACTAATACAAACACACTGACACACATACACACTGACACATGCAGACACACGAAAACAAACACTGACACACAGACACACTGACATATGCAGGCACAATAATACAAACAGACTGACACATACACACACTGACACATGCTGGCAAACTAATACAAACACACTGACACACACACACTGACACATGCAGGCACACTAATAAAAACACTGACACACAGACACATGCAGACACACAAATACAAACACATTGATATACACACACACTGACACATGCAGGCAAATTAATACAAACACACTGACACACACACTGACACATGCAGGCAAATTAATACAAACACACTGACACAAACACTGACACATGCAGGCACACTAATACAAACACTGACACACAGACACACTGACACATGCAGATGCACTAATACAAACACTGACACACACACTGACACATGCAGACACACTAATACAAACACACTGACACACACAGACTGACACACTAATACAAGCACACTGATACACACACTGACACATGCAGACACACTAATACAAACACACTGACACACACAGACACATGCACGCACACTAATACAAACACTGACACACACACACTGACACATATAGACACACTAATACAAACACTGACGCACACACACTGACACACCCACACACTGACACATGCAGACACACTAATACAAACACACTGACACACATACACACTGACACATGCAGACACACGAAAACAAACACTGACACACAGACACACTGACATATGCAGGCACAATAATACAAACAGACTGACACATACACACACTGACACATGCAGGCTCACTAATACAAACACACTGACAGACACACACTGACACATGCAGACACACAAATACAAACACACTGATATACACACACACTGACACATGCAGGCACACTAATACAAACACACTGACACACACTGACACATGCAGGCAAACTAATACAAACACACTGACACACACACTGACACATGCAGACACACTAATACAAACACTGACGCACACAGACTAACACATACAGACACACTAATACAAAGACACTGACACACACACACTGACACATGCAGACACACTAATACAAACACTGACACACACACAGACACATGCAGACACACTAATACAAACACACTGACACATACAGACACACTAATACAAACACACTGACACACACACTGACACATGCAGACACACTAATACAAACACTGACACACACACAGACTAACACATACAGACACACTAATACAAAGACACTGACACACACACACTGACACATGCAGACACACTAATACAAACACACTGACACACACACTGACACATGCAGGCACACTAATAAAAACACACTGACACACACACACACTGACACATGCAGACACACTAATACAAAGACACTGACACTCACACACTGACACATGCAGACACACTAATACAAACACACTGACACACACACTGACACATGCAGACACACTAATACAAAGACACTGACACTCACACACTGACACATGCAGACACACTAATACAAACACACTGACACACACACTGACACATGCAGACACACTAATACAAAGACACTGACACACACACACTGACACATGCAGACACACTAATACAAACACTGACACTCACACACTGACACATGCAGACACACTAATACAAACACACTGACACACACACTGACACATGCAGACACACTAATACAAAGACACTGACACACACACACTGACACATGCAGACACACTAATACAAACACACTGACACACACACTGACACATGCAGACACACTAATACAAAGACACTGACACACACACACTGACACATGCAGACACACTAATACAAACACTGACGCACACAGACTAACACATACAGACACACTAATACAAAGACACTGACACACACACTGACACATGCAGACACACTAATACAAACACACTGACACACACACTGACACATGCAGACACACTAATACAAAGACACTGACACACACACACTGACACATGCAGACACACTAATACAAACACACTGACACACACACTAACACATGCAGCACACTAATACAAAGACACTGACACACACACACTGACACATGCAGACACACTAATACAAACACTGACGCACACAGACTAACACATACAGACACACTAATACAAAGACACTGACACACACACACTGACACATGCAGACACACTAATACAAACACACTGACACACACACTGACACATGCAGACACACTAATACAAAGACACTGACACACACACACTGACACATACAGACACACTAATACAAAGACACTGACACACACACACTGACACATGCAGACACACTAATACAAAGACACTGACACACACACACTGACACATGCAGACACACTAATACAAACACTGACACTCACACACTGACACATGCAGACACACTAATACAAACACACTGACACACACACTGACACATGCAGACACACTAATACAAAGACACTGACACACACACACTGACACATGCAGACACACTAATACAAACACACTGACACAGACACATGCAGACACACACTGATACACACACTGAACAGCTATATTCTATGAACGAAAAGAAACAGCAGAGTTTCATTGAATTTGCTCTACTTTACATAATGATTTCCAAATGACAAACGATCATCTTAATGGTTAGTTTCTTTACACTAAAGAATAATTGTCGTGGGACAAATCCATAAATAATCATTTTAATTTGAAGTAGCCTTCATCTAAACCTCAGAGTGTGGGATTCTCGGCAATCCAAATGACAATTTACAATAAGAAGCACAAGTCCCGGCCTGAACCCCACTTCCCGGACTGTGCTGTAAAAGGGAACTGTCTGGACGGGACCCCAGAGCCTTGAAAACCCGCTTTACCGGGGAACAGCTCCCCTCCCCCACGCCGAATGCTGCCAAATTCGGGTAAAGCGCTGACTGTTATCAGCGAGGAAATCTCGCTCGACCTTTTTCTGAACACTGATCAGAAGGCTGGCTGTTCTCGGGGGGGGGGGGGGGGGGGGGGAGGTTGAAAGAATCACCGATTCTGACTGAATCACTCCCAATTCTTGGGATACTCTCCCGTCTTCAGACTGGAATTTGCATCGCAACATTTCTCACTCTCTTCCTCTGTCTCTATTTGTTTCGCCCTTTCTATCTGCGCCTCTCTTTTTGTGTCCCTGTCTCTCTCTATTTCTTTCTGTTTCTGTCTCTGTCTGTTTCTGTTTCTCTGTGTGTGTGTCTCTCTCTGTGTCTATGTCTCTGTGTCTATCTCTCTGTGGTTATCTCTCTGTCTCTGTCTCTCTCTGTCTCTCTCTCTCTGTCTATCTCTCGGTCTGTCTCTGTGTCTATCTCTCTGTGGTTATCTCTCTGTGTGTCTCTGTCTCTCTCTCTCTGTCTATCTCTCGGTCTCTCTCTGTGTCTATGTCTCTGTGTCTATCTCTCTGTGGTTGTCTCTCTGTCTCTCTCTCTCTGTCTCTCTCTCTCTGTCTATCTCTCGGTCTGTCTCTGTGTCTATCTCTCTGTGGTTATCTCTCTGTGTCTCTCTCCCTCTGTCTCTCTCCCTCCTCCTGTGTTTCTCTCTATCTCCCTCTCTCGCTCCGACTGTTAATCTCTCTGTCTTTGACTCCCCGTGTCTGTGTGTGTGTTTCTCTTCATCTCTCTGTCTATACCTCAGGCATTGCGAGAAACCAGCCCTTAAACAGCCAAATCATAACTCGACCTTTTTTCAAGCACTGAGTAAGACTTCCAGAGAAATCAGAACCCAATGTTTCCCTCCCCTCCCCCTTTAACGTAAACACATTTCTCAGAACCGCCGGGAAGTGAAAGTGAAAGTCAGGTCGAACGAGACGCCACTGGTCGGTTTGGGAGCAGGTGATTTCCTCGAATTGAAGAGGCGGAAGGTAATCTTTTAAAAAGAGCTGACCGGAGCAGCTCTGGCTCCAGAACAGAATGTAACAAGAGGCGATGAGCTTGTCAGGACAGTGTGGGGACAGAGAGCTCGCTCAGGAACTCCGGCTCCTCCAACACGGAGTTGGCTTACTCACAAAACAGCCTCACTCTCTCAACAAAGTCCCCTTCGCTTGGGCTCTCTACCAACTGATTTCTCTCTGGTTTTGTCCTCTCTTCAGCTTCTTAGTTCGATGCAGAAGGTAAGATCTGCTACTTATAACTGGGGGGGGGGGAGTCTAACTGTTGGGCACAGGGTTTTGAGATGAAGGACATTACAAATTCTGAGTAGATTTTAATTTGGAGGGAGTCTAACTGTTGGGCACAGGGTTTTGAGATAAAGGACATTACAAATTCTGAGTAGATTTTAATTTGGAGGGAGTCTAACTGTTGGGCACAGGGTTTTGAGATAAAGGACATTACAAATTCTGAGTAGATTTTAATTTGGAGGGAGTCTAACTGTTGGGCACAGGGCTTTGAGATGAAGGACATTACAAATTCTGAGTAGATTTTAATTTGGAGGGAGTCTAACTGTTGAGCACAGGGTTTTGAGATAAAGGACATTACAAATTCTGAGTAGATTTTAATTTGGAGGGAGTCTAACTGTTGGGCACAGGGTTTTGAGATAAAGGACATTACAAATTCTGAGTAGATTTTAATTTGGAGGGAGTCTAACTGTTGGGCACAGGGCTTTGAGATGAAGGACATTACAAATTCTGAGTAGATTTTAATTTGGAGGGAGTCTAACTGTTGGGCACAGGGTTTTGAGATAAAGGACATTACAAATTCTGAGTAGATTTTAATTTGGAGGGAGTCTAACTGTTGGGCACAGGGCTTTGAGATGAAGGACATTACAAATTCTGAATACTTTTGGTTGGCTGTTGATTCCATTTAACACACTTTAGCCACATCAGTGAAAATTGGTGCAAACTTAGACAAAGGAATAGGTGCTATTTCACTGCAATAACTTAATAACACACCAACAGCGACTGGCTGTATCTCCCAGCGCACTTCTCAAGCAGTTGGTAAAATATTAATACGAAGGCAGTGCAACTTGAGAACTTGTGTTCAGCGGTCCTGTTCCAGAGCGAGTATTTTCTGTTAGTAGTAGCACAGTTACTAGAAGCAGCAGTAACTCCAGTTGTCTACATGCAGTGTTTGTTCTGCCGACCAGGAGGACAATAACTCCTCCTCAAACACTGACCCTCCTGAAGGCTGGGGGAGCAGGGAGCTGGCGGTATGCCCCTCATGTTAGCCTGCACTGGGGTCCTGTTAGCTGCCTTGGCGCAGTGTCTCTCAAGGGGTGGCACCAGTTCAAAGTCAACCTGGCAGCGGTAACTTTTAATAAGAGCAAATTACCGCAGATGCTGCAGAGTCAGATATGGCAGCATCTGTGGACAGGGAAACAGAGCTAATGTCTGGAGTCCGGTGTGATTCTGCTTTAGAGTTGGGGGGGGTGGGAAGGAGTTGAAAATAAGTTGTGTCTTTGGAAAGGGGAGGAGGCATAAATTGAACAGATGTTGAGGGTACTCAGAGTGAAAACCAAAGGGAAAGCTGATGATGGTTTAGAGATATTGCTAAAGAACAGATGTTTGAGGGACAGAATAGTTGTTTTTTTTTAAAGAAAATTGAAAGAACTGCAGATGCTGTAAATCAGACATTGCTGGAAGAGCTCAGCAGGTCTGGCAGCACACCTGTGGAGAGAAACCAGGGTTAACGTTTCAGGTCCAGTGACCCTTCCTCAGAACTGATTCCTCTCCACCGATGTTGCTGGACTGGCTGAGCTTTTCCAGCCATTCCTGCCTTTGTTCTGAGTTCTTTTCAAAGAAACATCCGTGGGCAGTCTCCTGTATGCTGAGACTTGCGTTATGATGTAATCCAAACCTGGCCCCATCCAGCCGGGGGAGGTGGGGGGGGGGGGAGAATCTTTGTAAGAAAGACTGATATCAAAACAAATAGGCATTTTGAAATTAGTGTCCCCGCCACAGATACGAGAACTGCCCACTTTACTGGCAGCCTTTAGTTTCACAGCCGTCGTGTTTCAGGAACTCACTGATTTTCCTCTTTCCCCACAGGGTTGGTGACTTTTCTGTATTGCACTGAAGTCTCGAGCTATGGGAGACCACCCAGGACCTTTATGGTTATAGGATGGTGGCAGACAGCAACCTGACTGCCAGAGCTGCAAAGGCCAGAGATCGACTGGAACCTCAGGTACTGGAGGTTGCGGAACAAGATGCTGTTGAGGCTGAACTTCAGGTGCCTGAGCATGGACACCAGCAGGCAGCAAGGGCCAGCCCCGGAAGCAAGCGGGTGGAAACCCATTTCAGGACATTCAGAACTCAGTCAGACTATGAAGTCATCAAGAGGACTTGTAGGTACCTGGAGAGTTCTGGTTTCTACTGGGGTCCGATGACAGTGGAGGCAGCTCACAGCAAGCTCAAGTCTGAGCCTGTGGGGACTTTTCTGATCAGGGACAGCAGTCAGCGCAATTACTTTTTCTCACTCAGTGTCAAAACTGCCAAGGAGCCCATCAGTTTCCGCATCCAGTTCAAGGGTGGTCTCTTCTCCCTGGATGGCAGCAAGGAGTCTTTTACTTGTGTCGTGCAGCTGCTGGAGTACTTCACTGTGTCCCCAAAGAGATTTCTCTCCAAGCCCCTCCGGAAGGTCAGGCCGCAGCCCTTGCAGGAGCTCTGCCGAAAAAGGATTATTGAGTCATTTGGGAAGGATAACATTGAGCAGCTTCCCTTGAATCACGTCTTGCGGGACTATCTTCAAACATTCCCCTTTCAAGTTTAAAACCAAATGGCAGCATTAACCACCCTGCTCAGCCCATTCAGGGAAGTGAAAGCCCTGGATTACTTTTACACTCAAGACATGTTCTGGGGATATCCTTTTGTAGCATTGTTTTCTAACTTTGGACAAAACTTGAACTATTTTATGACTGTTTACAAATGAAGTAGATGTTTACACTATGTGGGATCCAACTGGTCCCCACTCAGATTATTTTCTGCTGTGCAGAGTTGTGTTATGCACAATTCATGTTCTAATGAAATAAAATTTATTAATGAAGTTTTAACATTATATTTCTGTTGCGCTTATTCCAAACCACAGCTTCTCATTCTTACTTCACCCACTGCTGCCTTGGCTGTTGTTTTGAATTTTTCTTGGAGTTACTTATTCTTTGTTAGCTCGCACCCAAACACATGCCCCTATTTAGCTCTCGGGCAGTTCATGTGACACACGTTATTGCTGACTCAGAGTCACTGACCATTCTGCACCTTCAAAATGCTTTCCATGAAAATGCCCACTTCAGATGATGTTTAAAATGCGTAAAAAAACAATAATGTGATCTATTGCTTTCAAGTGCCAGTCCAGGATTGTTGGCTGCACAAGGTTCTGGTCCTAACATTGTCAGCTTGAAAAATCCTCTTCTTATTGCTGATAGTGGGGACTAAGGTTTGGAGAGTCTCCTGGTCAGCTGTCCTACAGCTAGAGTATTGACGGGGGATCCTGGGGGGGAGAGAGAGTATTGACGGGGGATCCCGGGGGGGAGAGAGAGAGTATTGACAGGGGATCCCGGGGGGAGAGAGAGAGTATTGACGGGGGATCCCGGGGAGAGAGTGTATTGACGGGGGATCCCGGGGAGAGAGAGAGAGTATTGACGGGGGATCCCGGGGAGAGAGTGTATTGACGGGGGATCCCGGGGAGAGAGAGAGAGTATTGACGGGGGATCCCGGGGGGAGAGAGAGTATTGACGGGGGATCCTGGGGGGGAGAGAGAGTATTGACGGGGGATCCCGGGGGGGAGAGAGAGTATTGACGGGGGATCCCAGGGGGAGAGAGAGAGTATTGACGGGGGATCCCGGGGGGAGAGAGTATTGACGGGGGATCCCGGGGGGAGAGAGAGAGTATTGACGGGGGACCCCGGGGGAGAGAGAGAGTATTGACGGGGGATCCCGGGGGAGAGAGAGAGTATTGACGGGGGATCCCAGGGGGAGAGAGAGTATTGATGGGCGATCCCAGGGGGGAGAGAGAGAGAGTATTGACGGGGGATCCCGGGGGGAGAGAGAGTATTGATGGGGGATCCCAGGGGGGAGAGAGAGAGAGTATTGACGGGGGATCCCAGGGGGGAGAGAGAGAGAGTATTGACGGGGGATCCCGGGGGGGAGAGAGGACTGTGCCAAATATAATGATGCACCGATCTAATGGGAGTCCATGATTGACAATGTCCTCTTGATGGCAGAGTGCCCTATGAGTGAGAGTTACTCCCGATTCAATTTGTTGCCCACCTTGGCATAGAATGACAATTGCGATTTTAAGGAGATTACAAATCCAATTAGTTCCCATTTCGATTAGTTTATGATACTTAGGTAAAGGAAGAGAGACTTCTTTTCATTTGTTGACGGGATGACAGTGTCTTTGGTTAGGCCAGCATTTATTGCCCATCCCTAATTGTCCAGAGGGCAGTTAAAAGTCAACCACATTGCTGTGGGTCTGGAGTCACATGTAGGCCAGACTAGATAAGGATGGTGGCTTCCTTCCCAAAAGGACATTAGTGAACCAAATGGGTTTTTCTGACAATGGATTCATGGTAATCATTAGACTCTTAAATTCCTGATGTTTTGAAAATTGAATTCAAATGCCATCAGCTGCAGTGGTGGGATTCCAACCCAGGCCCCTGGAATATTACCTGGCTTTCTGAATTAAAGGTTCAGCGATAATACCACTAGACTATCACTTCCCTTTCTATTGCCAAGGACATGTCAAAGCAAATAGAAAGGTTCACTGGAAATAACTCTGGAGATTTGGGCCTCAATCAATTCCCTCACTATTCTGACTTAATACAGTTAACTTTACTCATGTCTGTAACTACAGAATGTAAACTGTTAAGGTTTAAGCAACTTCCTTGGGTCCAGTGGCAGAGAATGTGTGGGAAGAGGAAACTGTCGCTGATAGATTGCACTTTCAGCTCTTGCCACTAGATGGCAATTGGCAACTTTTTATAAACATTAAATCTGGAAAAGACACAAATGACAGCTGGATTAACTTTTAAAGGGTGACCTTGGGAAACAATACTCAATGGCAGAACCATGTTTGGTGAATGATAATTCAGGCACTTCATCAGGAACATGGTAAGGGAAAAAAAAAATTATGTTTCTGAATTGGAGTCAGGACGGGAATAGTTTCCAGCACTATTGTCGTCTTATAGTATTAATGCCACAGATATGTCCAGTTTCTGCTGTCAATAACACTGGCAATCACTGAGATGGCATGAGGCCTACAATCAGTGGCAACTACATTCATTGATTATTTTTATCACAAGAGGTCACAAAGTAGAAAAATGATGGAAGTGCATGACAGATCACACCACACCTTTCGAGATAAAATAAATTGTTCAAGGAACTTAAAGCCATTTGCTGTTTCTTTGTAATAGTTATCTCTCTTAATTAACAAGTGCAAAGTGAAGCAGATAGAAAGCAACATTTGTTCCTTACAGTACCTAATTCTGTTAATGGGTTGCACCTTAAAATGAAAGGAAGACATTTATGAATTTATGTAGCACCTTCCTGGTTATCGGATGTTCTCAAACCATTTTACAGCCAATGAAATATTTTTATTTGAGTCAATGCAATAAACAGCAGCCAGTTTGCATTCCACAAGGAGATACTGACCACATTCTGGTGATTATGATTCAGGGACAAATATTGGTCAGGATACTAGAGATAAAACCTTCCTGCTTTACTTCCCATTTTTTACATTCATCAGACTAGTCACTGGTTTCATGTCTCATCTAAAAGACAACACCTCCAACAGTGCAGCACCCCTCAGCACTGCATTAGAGTGTCAGCCCATCATTGTGTTCAAACCCTCGATTGGGATCTGAATCTCA
This sequence comes from Chiloscyllium punctatum, assembly GCF_047496795.1. Classification (NCBI taxonomy): domain Eukaryota; kingdom Metazoa; phylum Chordata; class Chondrichthyes; order Orectolobiformes; family Hemiscylliidae; genus Chiloscyllium; species Chiloscyllium punctatum. The sequence goes on along the minus strand of NC_092778.1, from coordinate 59,668,944 downwards.
GATAACAGCCTATGACTCACCAGCCACAATTAAAGCTCCCTTTTCCATCTAAGCTAGCTCTCCACTGGCATTTCTCTTGAGCTTCCAGCATTTCCTGTTTTCATTCATTCATTCATTCATTCACCATTAATTAATTCATTCTTAGAGTCATTGTGATCTACAGCTCACATGTGCAGCACAGGTGTGGCATGGTGGCTCAGTGGTTAGCACTGCTGCCTCACGGCACCAGGGGCCTGGGTTCAATTCTCAGCCTCAGGTGACTGTCTGTGTGGAGTTTGCATGTTCTCTGTGTGTTTCCTCCTACAGTCCAAAGATGTGCTGGTTAGGTGGATTGTCCATGCTATAGTGTCCAGGTGAGATGGATTAGCCATGGGAAATGCAGGGATTGGGTGGGACGCTCTTTGGAGTGTTGGTATGGGCCGAATGGCCTGCTTCCACACTTGTAGTGATTCTATGATTTTTAAGAAGGCCGTTTGGCCCATTGAGTCTGTGCTGGTCAAAAACCATCACCTAACTATTGGAATCCCATTTTCCAGGAGTTAGCCTGTAGTCGAGAGTGTGGTGCTGGAAAACCACAGCAGGACAGGCAGCATCCTGATGAAGGGCTTATGCCCGAAAAGTCAATTCTCCTGCTCCTCGGATGCTGCCTGACCTGCTGTGCTTTTCCAGCACCACACTCTCGACTCTGATCTCCAGCATCTGCAGTCCTCACCTTTTCCTGGCACTTAGCCCATAGCCTTGTGTGTCTTGGCCATCATAAGTGCACATCTAAACATTTCCTCAATGTGATGTGGGATTCTGCCTCTCCCCACCCTTACAAGGCCGTGAGGTCCAGAAATCCACCACCCTCTGGGTCAGAAAGTTTTTCCCCGCATCTCTTTGGAGCCTACCATCCCTAACTTCAAACTGAAATCTCAGATCATTGATCTCTCTGGCAGGAGGAATAATTTCTGCCTTATCTACTGTGCTCTTCATAATTTTGGACACTCAACCATGTCCCTCCTCAAACTCCTCTGCTCCAAGATAAACAACCTCAGTCAGTCCAATCTCTCTTCATAACTGAAACTCTCCAATGTCGTGGTAAATTTCCTCTGCACCCTCCCCAGTGCAATCACACCCCTCCGAAAATATGGATTCCAGAACTCACACAATCCTTGAGCTGTGGCCTAACCAACAATTTATAGCAGCAGCATAAACCCTTAAACTCGTGCCTCAACTAATAAAGGCAAGTATCTCATGTGTCTTCTTAACAACGTTGTTCACTTTTCCTGATACCTTAAGAGACCAGTGTATATGCACACCAAGATCCCTTGGATATTTGGCGCTTCCCAGGAGTCTTTCATTCAAGATGATAAATGGAATTAAATGTTAATGTAGGACAGATTGAAATGAATTGAATTGAATTTATTGTCACATGTACTGAGGCACAGTAAAAAGCCATATAATGGCAGAACAATGGAGTGACTATTTGCACGGTACTGTACACATGCTAATTGAGGAGCGTCCTGTTTGAATAAGATTAGTCATAGTAAAATAAATAGTATGACCATTTTGGATTAATGAGAACGCTCACAATTGATATGGCTTCTCGACTGGCTGACATCTAGTAGAGAATAAGTAAAGTTTAGCCAGTTGCTTTGGAAATTCCTTGCCCAGATCATCAATATTTTAACTGAATCAGTGATAAATCCCTCAAGACTAACGTTCACTTCCATATTTCTAAGGAAATAAATCAAATTGGAGCCAGCAAACTATCGTCTGATGTTTGTCATTAGGAAGAGGACAGAAAAAATCCCTACGGATGCTCGATATGGTCTCGGGATTGGGAAGGGGTCTCTAGAAATATGCAGCGTGCTTTCTGGAAAAATAGATGTGTGATGCAAATTTGAGAAGAGGATTCTTTAGGAAGTTACTAGGATGACAATAAATTGGGAGACATTGTTCACCTGTACCTTCATCTCATGCAGCTAGGTTGCTGTGTGTTTTGAAATTTGGCATTCTTGCATCTGTCCTGATGACTTGCTTCCACAGCATGTCTCTGTTTTCAGCAATATTTAAATCCAGTACCAACAAGTGACCATATTTATCTAAGAAATAGGCCATTCAAACCCCCGTACTCAGTCAGTCATTATTCCTGTTCCTTGACTCTACCTACCTGCTTCTCTCCATGTTCCTTGATAATCTGCTCCATGAAAATCCATCAGTTTTGAAGGTTCCAACTGACCGGTGTTTTCGGGGAAGATTGTGTTAGATTTCCAGCATCCCATTGTTCAAAATGTGATTCCTGAATTCACCCCAAAATGATCTAGCAGCTTGTGAGAGGGATACAAACAGTTTGCAGAGAGATATTGGGAGGTTAGATAAGTGGACAACAGTTTTGCAAATTTAGTATAATGTGGGAAATGTGGAGGGATTATGGAGGGATTGTCTTGTGAGTAAAGGCTAAACAGGTTTGGACTCTACTCACTGGAGTTTTGAAGGATGAGAAGTCATCTGACTAAAACATTCCCCTCACAGGAGAGTTTAGGAACAGAGGGCATGGTCTCAGAATAAAGAGATGCCAATTTAAGACTGAGATGAAGAGGAATTTCTTCTCTCAGACTGTTGTGAATCTTTGGAGCTCCTTGCCACAGAGAGCTGTGAGGGCGGAGTATATTTAAGGCTGAGACAGATAGATTCTTGATCAGTCGGGGAATCAAGGATTACAAGGCCAGGGCAGGACAGTGGACACCATGAGTGTCAGATCATCCTTGATCCTATTGAATGGTGGAGTGGGCTCGAGGGGCCAAATGGCCTACTCCTGCTTGTGGTTTTACTGAATGAGGTTTAAGACCAAGTTCTTTCACCTGGATCGCAGCACCAGTAGAAATTGTGGAGCAGAAATTGGACTGTGCTGCAGCCCAAATCTAGGCGTGAAGTGAGCATCTGGGGGACTTGCATTTTAGGATACAATGCCCCATCACTCAATTGGAAGCTGGCAACATCTGAATTTCCCAGGCTGCCATCTGAAAACAGGCAATAAACCCTTTCTTGTTAATCATTCAGGAGATGTGGGTGTTGCTGGCTGGGTTTTTGCAGCCATCAATAATGACTACGTGACGATGTAACATCCACTCTGTCATTCTCCCTCAGGGTCTTCAGTCATATCACCTCCCATTCTTCTAAACCCCAATGGATACAGGCCCAGTCTGTCCAACCTTTCATCACAGGATGGTCCTCTCAATCTTTAATATTTTTAAGGCAGAGGTAGATAGATTCTTGATTACCAAGGGGATGAAATAGCATTGGTGGTGTGCAGGAATGCAAAGTCATGGAGTCATAGAGATGCACAGTATGGAAGCAGACCCTATGATCCAACTCACCAATGCTGATCAGATCTCCTAACCTAATTGAGTGTTAAGGTTAAAATCAGATCAGCCATGATCTTACTGAGTGGAGGAGCTGGTTTGATGGTCCAGCGGCCTACTCTTGTTTCGTCCTCAAACTCCAGGAATCAGTTGAGTGAACGTTCTCTGAAATGCTTCTAACAAATTTACATTCTTTCCTGGATATGGACGGCACACAGTACATAGTATTCGAGGTATGGCCACAGCCAAATTGTGTATAACTGCAGTAAAACATTCCTACTTCTATATTCCATTCCACTTACAATAAGTAACAACATTCCATTTACTTCCTAATCATTTCCTGTACCTGAATACAAATGTTTCCTGATCCATTACCGGAGTTCCGCAATCTCTCTTCATTTAAACACTACGCATATTTTTTGCTTTTCTTACCAAAGTGGACATCATGCAGCA